>NW_012115999.1:3194669-3195123 GCF_000951035.1 Colobus angolensis palliatus
GCCCGTCTCGGCCTCCCAAAGTGCTGGGATTACAGGCTTGAGCCACCGCGCCCGGCCAAGTCCTTTCTATTTTCATATACATTTTAGAATCAGCTTGTCAGCTTCCACAATCACCCTTAAACCCATTTGGCAGTATCCACTAAAGCTGAACAATTGTACTCTTAAGTAAATACCAAACAGAAAGAAATATACAAAGAATATTCATAGCAACTCTATTCATAAGAGCCTCAAATTAGAAACAACCCAAATGTCCATCCACAGTAGAATGAATACATAAATAACTGGTGTATGCCAGGCACGGTGGCTCACGCCTGTAATCCCAGCACTTTGGGAGACCGAGGTGGGCGGATCATCCGAGGTCAGGAGTTCAAGACCAGCCTGGCCAACATGGTGAAACCCCATCTCTACTAAAAATACAAAAATTAGCTGGGCATGGTGGTGTGCACCTGTAATT
>NW_012115999.1:3195509-3211371 GCF_000951035.1 Colobus angolensis palliatus
GCCTGGGAGGTTGAGGCTGCCATGAGCTATAATTCACTGCAGACCAGCCTGGCCAACATGGTGAAACCCCATCTCTACTAAAAATACAAAAATTAGCTGGGCATGGTGGTGTGCACCTGTAATTTCAGCTACTCCAGAGGGTGAGGCAGGAGGATCACTTGTACCCGGGAGTCAGAGGTTGTAGTGAGCAGAGATCACGCCACTGCACTCTAGTCTGGGCGACCAAGCAAGACTTCATCTCAAAACAAAACAAAACAAAACAAAACCATGGCTAAAGCTGGCCAACATAATGTTTAATGCAGTAAACCCAAACCAAGAGAGTTCATGTTGTAATTTCATTTATAACAAGTTCAGAAACTAGTAAAGCTACTCTATGGCATTACAAGTTCGGAAAGTCATGACATTTGAGGATGGTGGGCTATGGTGCAGGGCTTCTGGGGTGCTGGATGTATATTCTTTTTCACTTTGTGAGGATTCAAACACGAGTGTGTACCTTTCTACAGGCATCTTATACTTCAGTACAAAGTTAACTTAAAAATTAATTCAATGTGACAACATACATTGAAGGCTTAACATATGCAGGGAATCTCACCCTGCACTGGTGTGGGAGCCAGATATCAGGGTAAGTAAGAATACAATGTGGCTACTGCCCTGGGGTAAGTTCAGAGATGGAAGGTAGGGAATGGGGGATGGATAAAGGATGGAGAGTCAAGCCTTCCACATTTTGCAAAACATAGTGGGTGCCAAAGGACCACTGAATTTGCCTTGCCTGGGGGTTGGAGAAGTTATGTTAGTTATTGAGTGCTAAGTAGGATTTCAACTACTGTAGTCAAAGAGCTGTTAGTGTTTTTTAGGCTAGAAAATAGAAACATATGAAACTAATGTGCTAAATTGTATTTTAAATGTGGAACAAGATTTAAGCTTATTTTAAGCCCGGACTAATTTCCTTAGAACACTGGGGTAGTGGGTGTATTGTAATCTGGATGTTCAATTTAAAAATCTCTAAAAACCTCTAATATAAGAAAAGTTGATATATTGATCCCTTCATCATCTATTCTTGGGTAAACTGAACACGTTACTAACCAACATCATTGGTTGAACGTGGCCTCAGCAAAGAAGTAGTGAAATGAAGTTATATTTGTTAAAACAGCAATAAAAAAATAAAATAAATTTTAAAAATAAAATAAAAACACCCCAAACCCAAGATTCCCTGGATAGTAAGGTATTACCAACGTAGCCCACAAAAGAGGTATACTCATAGGTAAGGTGCGGGGCAGAGGAAAATGGTGGATTCTATGAAGCAACCAGGGAGGGGGAGTTGGAATTTTCTGTCTAATTGTTGGCAATCTGGGGAAATCCCAAAGGACCAAATGTTCTGGAAGAAATTTTGTGCAATAAGAATGTCCCCAAACTGGCCGGGCATGGTGGCTCATGCCTGTAATCCCAGTTACTTGAGAAGCTGAGGCAGAAGAATCGCTTGAACCTGGGGGGCAGAGGTTGCAGTGAGCTGAGATAGCTCAAATGCACTCCAGCCTGGGCGACAGAGCAAGACTCCATGTCAAAAAAGAAAAAAAGAATGTCCCCAAATTAGACCTTCAGTTTAATTCAGGCCTTCTGAGACTCCCCCCCCAGCCCCCCTCCAGGAAAGGTAATTTGATTACTTAGAAATGTAAACCAATTCCATTCCACCACCTGTAGGTCAGAGCCAGAGACACAGCCAGTCAGGGGTGGACTTGGTTACTTATACAATGTGAAGGGAACTGCTATTTCAAAGTCACTTTGTTGCAAAGCATCTCAACCTGGAAAAAGTGTGCAGTGGTGGGCACTCCAGGGACAGACAGATAAGGGCTCCAATTCTACCTTGGCCATTTACCCGTTCTGTGACCTTGGAATGCCACACCAAAACTTCTCCATGCCTCACTTTCCTTTTCTGAAAAATGAGGACAGTGATATACACCTTAAACAACAGACACCTTGTAAGAATGAACTTAACTGTATTTAAATCACTTAGCACAAAATCTGGCACATAACAGACCTTCACTCAATAATCATAATATTATTATTTTTGCAGTACTTTCTGGCTGATGTCATGCTGGACAATAAATGCAGTGTTGAGCATCTCCTTTTCTAGGTCACTGTGTCCACAGTTAGAGGAGGAGCCAAATGGCATGTTCACTTGGAGCCAGGCTCAGTCCTCAGGCAAACAATGGGAAATAGGCAATTAGGCAAGGAGTAGTGCCAACCTATTGATTGGTCTGTCTCTGCTTAAGAGCCCTGAAAACTCGATATGGTATGTTTTAAGCATTTTTTCTTCTTCTTTTTTTTTTTTTTCCAGAATAACTCACAGTGAAAAATACATTTTGTGTTGATGTTAATAATATGTGTTTATGGATAAAACAAGCATTTCACAAGACAATACATATTAACTGTAATGCACCCTGGCATTTTGTATTCTAAACTATTCTATTTCTCTGTTTTAAAAAAAATGGTTGCAGGCTGGGCACAGTGTTTCACACCTGTAATCCCAGTACTTTGGGAGGCCAAGATAGGTGGATCACCTGAGGTCAGGAGTTCAAGACCTGTCTGGCCAACATGGTGAAACCCCGTCTCTACAAAAGTACAAAAATTAGATGGGCATGATGATGGGTGCCTGTAATCCCAGCTATTCGGGAGGCTGAGGCAGGAAAATCACTTGAACCTGGGAGACAGAGGTTGCAGTGAGCTGAGATTGTGCCATTACACTCCAGCCTAGGCAACAGCCATTACACTCCAGCCTAGGCAACAGCCTAGGCAACTCCATCTCAAAAAAAAAAAAAAAAAAAAGAAAGGTTGCAATCCACTAGATTGATTTTATTTTATTTTAGTTTAGTTTAGTTTAGTTTAATTTAGTTTTTTTGAGACTGAGTCTCACTCTGTTGCCCAGGCTGGAGTGCAGTGGCATGATCTCTGCTCACCACAATCTCCACCTCCCTGGTTTAAGTGATTCTTGTGCCTCAGCCTCCCAAGTAGCTGGGATTACAGGTATGCGCCACCACGTCCAGCTAATTTTTGTATTTTTAGTAGAGGCGGGGTTTCACCATGTTGGCCAGGCTGGTCTCAAACTCCTGACCTCAGGTGATCCATCTACCTCAGCCTTCCAAAGTGCTGGGATTACAGGCATGAGCCACCACGCCTGGCCGACTGATTTTATTATTTATGAATGGATCAAAATTTGCAGTTTGAAAGACACTGCTCTCATCCAGTTCCTCAGATGGCAGATGAGGAAACTGAGGCACAGAGGGGGGAAAGAGTTGCTTAAGTAAAATGGTGGATGGCACAGGACTGAGCCGAGACGTGTGGTCCCCACTGCTCTAGCTTTTCCACAAACCACTGCATGGAAGTGAACCTCCAGGTTCTGCTGTGTAAACAGCGGCACTTCTAACATGATAGGTTAGAAGGGACTTTTTTTTTCTTAATAGTAAAAGGGTCCACAAAAGCTCATAGGCACACAACCTTTTCAACAGCAAGCTCATTGCTAAAAGGAGACACTTGGCCAGGCACAGTGGCTCAGGTCTGTAATTCCAGCACTTTGGGAGGCCAACGATGGAGGATCCTTTGAGCCTAGCAGTTCAAGACCAGCCTGAGCAACATAGTGAGACTCCCTGTCTCTATAAAAATAAAATAAAAATAAAAATAAATAAAAAGAGGCACTAGGGTATTTTCCCTTGGAGTTTAGCGCTTCACTTTCACCTGCCAGTGTAAGCAGAAGTTTCATTTCTTTCCTAGCAGCCTCTAGAACAACCCAAGATGTGGTCAGAACTACTTGTTCCTCTTAAAGAACTAAGTGGTTCAAGATCTTGTCCTCCTTTCTGCAAACAGCAAGGCAGTTTGCCCATCTGCCCCAGGCCTGCCACTGTTTGCAATGCTGAGAAAAACATGTCAGACACGAAGGAGCCATCTTGACCGTGAGAGCAGGGGAGGCTGGTAAGATGAGCTCATGGGCAGTTTTTGTTGTGGATTTCACTTTTCACAGATTGCACTTTCACCTTGACAGAAAGGGAAGGCCAAAGTCTCCTTAGAGTTCACTTTAGATGGGGCTTCTGACTCTTCACTCCATGCTCCTGCAGAGTTTATTGCTGGTACTTTATTACTCTTTTCTGATTCTGCTTTTTATTCATGATTCCCATTCTAGTCATATCTAACCTATGAGGAATATACTCTGAATCTTGTTCATTTTGCTGTGAGGCTCGGCCCAGTAAGTGTGGGTTAAATCAAAGTGAGCTATGAGATTTCCCAAGAATTTGATTCCCTTAAGCTATATTTTGTCTTTTGGTTTTTTATTTAGAAAGGACGTGGACCATTGCCCTTATATCTGCTGCCACTCTAAAGCCCACACATCAGATCTAAGTGGCTTCTAGGCCAAGCATGGTGGCTCATGCCTGTAATCCCAGCACTTTGGGAGGGTGAGGAGGGTGGATAACTTGAGGTCAGGAGTTTGAGACCAGCCTCACCAACACAGTGAGACTCTGACTCAAAAATAAATAAATAAATAAAACGATAAAAGTGTAATTTATAAATTAGTCACAGTAAGAGACTAATTTAAAGGAAGCACTTTACAGCTTATCTTTGGCATATTTAGACTATCAGCATCACCACTCTTGCTCTTTGGGGCATTGTTAAGTAAATTAAACATGACTTGAACACAAGCACTGAGTTACCATGGCAGTCTAATGGATCATGCAGACAGCTACTAAGTGGCTAATGGGTGTGTACCTGTGTCAACGCAGTGGACAAAGGAATGATTCATGTCCTGGGCTGGACAGAGTGGGATAGTGAGAGATTTCATCACGCTACTCAGAATTGTGTTCAATTTAAAACATGAATTATTTCCAGAATGTTTCTTTTTGTTCTTTAAAAAAAGTAAATGTTTATTTATTGTTTGTTTGTTTGTTTTTAAAGATGAGGTCTTGCTATATTGCATAGGCTGGTCTGAAACTCCCGGGCTTAAATGATCCTCTTGCCTCAGCCTTCCAAAGTTCTGGTATCACAGTCATGAGCCACTGTGCCTGGCCTTTGAATATTTCTTCTCCTTTTTTTTTTTTTTTTTGTTACTTAGCTTTGATTTCATCATCATAAACTTAACTCTGCAATCCAGCTAGACATGGAAGGCAATAAAGACGATATGGAACCCAGGAACTGCAGTGAGAACACAAAGATCATAGGATACTGTGAGCAAATGAGGTGGAGGGGTGCTCTCCTGAGATACAGAAGGAATGGTCTGTTGGTTAAGATAAAACACAAGTCAAATTTATTAGCCAGCAATGGGGGATCTTCTTGCTGGTCTTGCCATTCCTGAACTAAGAGTGCTCCATGGCTTCCATGATATTTATGCTGTCTTTCACCTTGTCAGAGACCACATGTTTGCCATCCGGCCACTCAGTCTTGGTGGTGCACATGAAAAACTGGAAGTCTTTTGTGTTGGGTCCAGCATTTGCCCTGGACAAGATGCCAGGACCTTTGTGCTTCAGGATGAGGTTCTCATCATCAAATTTCTCCCCATAGATGAATTTGCCACCAGTGCCATTATGGCATGTGAAGTCACCACCCTAACTCATAAACTGTAGAATAATTCTATGAATTCAGGAACCCTTATAAGCAAATCCTTTCTCTCCAGTGTTGAGAGCATGAAAATTTTCTGCTGTCTTCAGAATTTTGTCGGCAAACAGCCTGAAGGAGACTCAGCCCGTGGACCACGATGTCAAAGAATATGGTGGGGTTGACCATAGCTGGTGGCAAGAGGCTCTGGATGGCATTGATGTCTCCAAAGCTGGAATATTTCATTTAGTATTTTCAGACCTTCGCTGACCTCTGGTAGCTGAAACTGAAGAAGGCAAAGCCTCCAATAAGGGGGAGCTACTGTATTCTAGAGAAAACAAATGCGGAAACAAATGGGTAGACAGCAAAATGTAAGCAAATGAGATAATGTGTAACAGTGTATAAGTACTATACAGAAAATAAAATGGATAATGAGATGGAATGCCAAGGTGTTTTAGAAGTAGATAACATTGAGCAGAGACCTGAGTTGCAAACACAGAAGTAGCTGGCAGAGCATGGCGGGCAGTGTTGATAGGAGCGGGGAGAGCTGGACACCAGAATGCTTGCTGGCTCAGGAGGCTGGGGGAAAGGCAACTCGAAGCAACAGGTAAGAGTTCAGTCCTACCTTGAGTGTCTTCTATATTCATGGAACTACTTTTAGGCCTCAGTGAGGTTCATAGGTTTTACTTATTTACTTTTTTTGGACGGAGTTTCACTCTTGCTGCTCAGGCTAGAGTGCAGTGGTGCAATCTCGGCTCACTGCAACCTCCGCCTCCCAGGTTTAAGTGATTCTCTTGCCTCAGCCTCCCGAGTAGCTGGAATTACAGGCATCCACCACCATGCCTGGCTAATTTTGTATTTTTAGTAGAGACGCGATTTCTCCATGTTGGTCAGGCTGGTCTCAAACAACTTAACTCAGGTGATCCGCCTGCCTGGGCCTCCCAAAGTGCTGAGATTACAGGCGTGACCCACCATGCCTGGCCCATAGGTTTTATTTCAAGTGCAATGGGAATGTATCACTTTAATATTATCTTTCTGACTTCTCTTCCTGCAAGCTACACATTTCTGTCTCTATCTTTCAAAGACTTCCCCACTTTAAGGCATTTTCAGAGCCAACTGCTAGCACCACATTTCAGGGCAAGTCTTGTATTTTATTTTTAAATTAAAACAAAACAAAACAAAGCTATATCCTTCGTGCAAACAACATTGTGACAAGAGATGGAGGAAAAGCAATCACTTCCCTATCTCTCCACCGTAAGTAGCAATACCAACTCTCATCTTCCCTATGATGTTCCAGTTCTTGCAAATATGTGTAATTTTAAAATATTTCCTTAGATGAGAACAAGCCAGGGAATGGAGCAAAACAGAACTAAATGACCAGTTAATACATTCACTCCCTTTTTCCTCCTCCAGCCTACCCAAAGTACAACTAACATTGTACTGAGCTGGCATTGTGCAAATTGTTTTAAGTGCATTATCTCAAATAATCAACATAACAATCTTGTGAGGTATGTGCTATTATTATTCTCATTTTACAGAAGATACGCCGGAGGCTTAAAAAGATTAAATAAATTGCCTAGGATTATGTAAATTGTCACTGACAGTAGGCAGGACTCAAATCTAAAATACCAAAGCTGTTGTGCTCTAGACCCTGATCTAAGACCCCCTTTCTGTGGCTGCATTAGTTGCAGGTGGCCCCACCCACCCTGGTTCTTTTTAAACAGAAGCTCCTGCCTTTGCCTAGTAGGGCCAAAAAATGGACTATCATCGGGTTTTTCATATTTATCTCACAAACTTACTGTAAATAATGTCAATCATTCGCATGCATACAGCTTTGTAAACAGATACTGTTTACCAAATTCTTTCAAATGTATTACGTCACTTAATGCTGACACGATAACCACCGAAGGAGGGCTCTCTTAGTGTCCCTAGTTGAACTGATGAAGAGGACAGGAAACTGAAGTGACCAGTTCAAGGTCAGTCAGTTAGACTGCAGGGGTCTTCTGCTGCCAGGCCGGGCACATGAGGGTTGGGTTGGGTGGCTCATATTATCAGTAGATGACTAACATTTTTATTCTTTTTTTTTTATTTTGAGATGGAGTCTCTCTCTGTCGCCCAGGCTGGAGAGCAGTGGTGGGATCTCGGGGTCACTGCAACCTCCGCCTCCCAGGTTCAAGCAGTTCTCCTGCCTCAGCCTCCAGAGTAGCTGGGACTACAAGGAGCGCACCGCCATACCTGGCTTATTTTTATATTTTTAGTAGAGACGTGGTTTCTCCTCTGTTTCTCTTTTTTTTTCCTTTTCTGTCAGTGCTTCTTGCTGTGGCTGGCTGATATTACCAAGACAGAGGAAGAACAAATGTCATCAATTTGCTTCTTCCTAAAGAGTTTATACTACTCAGTGCCCCAAGACTTGCTTGCCCCTTGGAAGCCATTTGCCATTTCCTATATCACTGTCTTCCCAAGAATCCTGTGAAGTAATGCAGGCATCCTATGTCCAAAGTGACCAGCTGGGTCAAGGCAAAGTTGAGCTGCTTAATTGGTGGTTCCAGTTTTTCTTTTATCACAGATCATCCCTGATACCAGCCAAAAGCAACTCTGCTGCCCATTTGAGCAAGGGCAGTGAAGCTCACAAAAGGCTCATGAAGTTTACAGCACACAAAGGACTTTCATATCTCTTACCTTAACAATCCCTAGCAGGGGAGGCCATCCTGTTATTTGTCACTGAGGCTGGAGTGCAATGGCATGATCTTGCCTCACTGCAACCTCTGCCTCCGGGTTCAAGTGATTTCCCAGCCTCAGCCTCCCAAGTAGCTGGGACTACAGAAGCCCACCACCTTGCCTGGCTAATTTTTGTATTTTTAGTAGAGATGGGATTTCACCATGTTGGTCAGGCTGGTCTCGAACTCCTGACCTCAGGTGATCTGCCTGCCTTGGCGTTCCAAAGTGCTCGGATTACAAGTATGAGCCACTGTGCCCACTCCATCCTGTTATTTGTATCAGCCATTTAGTATAAATGAGGAAACCGAGTTCTAGAGACTACACAGAGTTAGTAAGCGACACGGTAAGAATGACAGTCTGGTTTTGTTCGAGTTGAATCCAAGTTTAGTCCATGCTTTTTCCAGTACACCCTGCCTTTACTCTCCTCCCTGATAAAAAAAAAATACATATGAAACATTCAGCAACCCTGAAATTGTTGATTTACTGTAGTGCTCCCTCCTAGGATAATGCACCTTATAGATCTGTTTTCCAGGCACCATTTGAGCATCTGGCAAATGGGAGGATCTTTCCTCATGGCAGCTGGAAACCAGCAAGTAAAACATTTACCAGGTTATTGACATAATGAGTCTGGGTGTTTGTTTAGGTATCAGGCAGTTATTTATTGCTTTTTAACACTTTTTGAAATGAAAATAAATGTGAGAATAAGCCCGTAAATGGTCCTAATAAAATGTCAAGACTAATCAATACTTGAGTATGATAGATTTATAATCCTGGGAGGGACTGCAGAGGGGAACCATTAGTTCCATCTGACTGCATAATGGGGTTGGAGGCTTACAGGATGGGAAGGGTTTTAGGAGGCCTCTGAGGAGGAACTGGAGGAGGGATCTAGAGCAGGAGTTAGTCAGTAGGTGAAGAATCAGGAACTTCTCACTGGTGGTCTCATGTCAGTTACAGGACTCCTTGTTGATACCCAAGGGCAACAGCATATTTTAGCCACTTGTAAATGAGATTGCCTTCTAAGAAAGGAACTATCAACTAGCATGGAGCCAGAGATATGCAAATCTCTGGTAAAGACAGAACAACTGACTAGATCAAGGCCCTCCACAATTTTAGCATTTCTAAAGAAAGATTGCATCCATCTCATGGAGACTGGAGTCATTCCTGGAATTTTGGAAAACAGGAACTATTATTGATGGGGACTTGGAGTCTTTATTAAGGTACTAACTTTTAGATCACATGACCATAGCATAGGACGCTCCAAGATGGTAATGTGGCTTCTCAAGGACTGGTCTGTCTACAGGGAGAACATCTCCCAGTCCTGCCCCTTGGGCAGGAGCCTGCTGAAGCTGGGCACCTGTGGGAGCAGTTAGTGGGCAAGAAAAGCTTGGGAGGACGAAGTGAGCATCAGTTGTAAGGAGGAAGGAGGATGGAAACCAGACTGACAACTGGGTTTGATCAACTAAAGATCACAGTGACCTTGTTAAGAACTGTTTTGGGAGTAGGATGGGCCTGATGCCAGTTTTGGAGCTGTGTAGGGAGAGCTAAGGCCATAGCTGGAGCGGAAGTGGGGTGAAGGGATTACTTACTTTTTAATTTTTCAGTGTGAGAGATTTGGGCATGTTTGGATGTTGACGGAAAGGGCTGGTGGAGAGTTGATTGCAGATGTCTTAGGGAGAGGAGATGTTTGTTAGTGTGATGCTCCTGGGCAGATGGATGGGGAGGTGGCAGACTTAGGTGAAAGGGAGAAGAGAGGCCGGCCTGGAAGTGTGGATGAGGAACACTGGGACTGTAAGATGGAGTCTTCTTTGCTCACGGTGAATGAGCCTGTTTGGGGTGGGTGCAGCTGTTAGTTTGAGGAAGGGGTGGAGGGGCTTAGAACCCATTGTTGAGAGAAATGTGGGGAAGCGTCTCCAACAGGGTAGAGAAAAAGGCTTCCTAAAGTATGTTTCAGGCCCAGCATGAGCCCCCTCTCCCCAGTTCATCTGTAAGGGCCAGCCTCTGCCAAGAAACACAGTGTCTCTCTGCCATCAATGATGCAACCATGAGTAAGAGGCACTGAATCCTGTTTCCGACATAAAAATGAAAGTGATATGAGACACAGAGCCATTGTGAAATCTAGACAAATCTTTCTTTAACTATTTGTCATTTAGGACATGGCTTTGCCCACCCTGTGTCTTCATTTTCCCAAAGGTGGGCAACTCACTGAGGGCCCTCAACCCTTGCTCAGCTCACAAGCGGGACCTCAGGTCTATAAACAGTTTCAGGAGGAAAGGGAAGCAGGATGAGGAAACAAGGCTCCGATGCCAAGCAGTGGAGAGCCCGCAAAGACCACATTTCCAAGAATTCCAGGCCTGGAAGTAGGAGCTGCTGAGCGCTTCTTTAAGCCAACCCATTAGGTATCAATGAGATGAACAGGACAATTACTCTGGGGTCAGTTACTCCCCTTCCAGAAGGAATCTTCACTGTGCTTACTCATTGCTAGCAGGAATCCTTTAAATGCCAAGCTTCCTAGTGCATTTCATTAGGATTTTAATGTCCACAAACACAATTTCAGGATCATCTCCTGGGCATGATTAACAGGGCCACTTGGATGAGCCACTTTTCTTGGAGGGACCTCGAGACTGGAATGGGGTTCTTATGCCTAGAAATGTATAGGAGGAACTTTTTTTGAACTAGAAACTCCCTTCTCCAGCAGGTGGATTTGTGACCTTCCCCTGCCCAAGACTTGCTTTGGGCTTGGGTAGGAGAGCAGATTCCCAGAGATGGTCCTGGTTTATGGAAAAGGCAGGAGCACAGTCCAGGAATGGATCCTATTGGTGACAGCAAATTAGAAATCCTAGCTGTGGTAGCAAGAGGAAGTTGTACATTTTATTTAGACTGGATTTGTGACGTGCTGGCAGCATGTGAAAAATAACAGATAATGTAGATTTGTGCATGCCGTCGTGGGGGCTAGCATTGCAGTGGAGAAGGGAGGGCCAAAATGCCAGGATCTCAGTTCCACCAGTTTTGACAGTGTAACTTTGGACTACTGTTTCTCTTATCTGGGAAAAATCATAATAATACCCTGAGGGTCATTCCAAAGATCGGAGTAATTTAATTTGAAGCTCTGTGAAAATTAAGGGATCCATTACAAATGTTAATTCTCTTTTGAAAAAAATCTGTATTATTTTATCATTATTGTTGTTTTCTTTTGTAGAGACAGGGTCTCATTATATTACCCAGGCTGGTCTCATACTCCTGGCCTCAAGCAATCCTCCTACCCTGGCCTCCCAAAATACTGGCATTACGGGAGTGAGCCACCACACCCAGCCTTAATTTTTATAGGCAGAGGCTACACATAAGTATAAAGTTTCAAGAATTGAGGTGTGGACAACATTCATTTATTCTTTAAACTTTTTTTTATTTTTTAATTTTTTTGGAGATGGAGTCTTGCTCTATCACCCAGGCTGGAGTGCAGTGGTGCGATCTCAGCTCACTGCAACCTCTGCCTCCTGGGTTCAAGCTATCCTCCTGCTTCAGCCTCCTGAGTAGCTGGGATTACAGGCACCTGCCACCATGCCTGGCCCAATTTTTGTCTTTTTAGTAGAGATGAAATTTCACCATGTTGGCCAGGCTGGTCTCGAACTCCTGACCTCAGGTGATCTGCCTGTCTCAGCCTCCCAAAGTGCTGGGTTTACAGGTGTGAGCCACTCTGCCCGGCTATCTTCTTCAAACTTCTGATGTCACTCAGTGTGTAGGAGGCACCATGCCAGATGCTTGGGCTACAGAAACAGCTAGATGTAAATCTCTGTCCTGAAAATGCCAAACATAGTGGGGGAGGTGGAAAGTAGTGATTTCAATAAAATATAGTACAGTTTGAGCATCCTTAATTCAAAAATTCAAAATCTGAAACTTTTTTTGTTTTTGTTTTTGAGATGGAGTCTGGCTCTGTTGCCCAGGCTAGAGGGCAGTGGTGCAATCTCAGCTCACTGCAAACTCTGCCTCCTGGGTTCAAGCAATTCTCCTGCCTCAGCCTCCTGAGTAGCTGGGACTACAGGCATGCGCCACCATGCCAGCCTAATTTTTGTATTTTTAGTAGAGATGGGGCCTGGCAGGTCTCGAACTCCTGACCTTAGGTGATCCATCCGTCTCAGCTTCCCAAAGTGCTAGGATTACAGGCCTAAGCGACCGTGCCCGACCAAGATCGGAAACTTTTTGAGTGCCATAATAACACCACAAGTGGAAAATTCCACACCCGTCCTAAAGTGATAGGTCACAGTCAAAACTATTTCATGCACAAAATTGTCAAAAATTTTGTATAGAATTGCCATAGGCTATGTGTATAAGGCGTATATGAAACATAAATGAATTTTGTGTTTAGACTTGGGTCTCATCCCCAAGATACCTCATTATGTGTATGCAAATATTCCCAAATCTGAAAAATCTGAAATCCAAAACACTTCTAGTCTAAAGCATTTCAAATGAGGGGTACTCAACCTGTATGTGTTGTGAGAGCAAGGGGTAAAAGATGCACTCTGGTTTGGGGATGGGATTCCCATGTGACCAGAGCTGACTTTTGAGCGGGCTCATTGGAGGCTGTGGAGGGAAGAAAGGCCTTGCAGGTAGAGGCCCGGCGCGGTGGCTCACGCGTGTAATCCTAGCACTTTGGGAGGTCGAGGCGGGCGGATCACGAGGTCAGGAGATTGAGACTATCCTGACTAACAGGGTGAAACCCCGTCTCTACTGAAAATACAAAAAATTAGCCGGGCGTGGTGGCGGGTGCCTGTAGTCCCAGCTACTCGGGAGGCTGAGGCAGGAGAATGGCGTGAACCTGGGAGGCGGAGCTTGCGGTGAGCGGAGATCGCATCAGTGCACTCCAGCCTGGGCGATAGAGCGAGACAAAAACAAAACAAAACAAAAAAAGAAAGGTATTGCAGGTAGAAGCAGCTGCATGAGACATGGAACAGGATGCACCATGGAACTCCTGGCCTCAAGTGATCCGCCCGCCTCCACCTCCCTAAGTGCTGGGATTACAGGCGTGAGCCACCACACCCGGCCATGTTTCTTTGTTTTCTGAGACAGGGTCTTACTCTGTTGCCTAAGCTAGAGCGCAGTGGTGCCATCATGGCTCACTGCAGCCTCGACCCCCAAGTGATCCTCCCACTTCAGCATCCCAGATAGCTAGGACTGCAGGCGCATGACACCACACCTGGCTAAGTTTTTACCTTTTTGTAGAGACAGGGTCTCGCCATGTTGCCCAGGCTGGTCTGTAGCTCCTGGCCTCAAGTAATCCTCCTATCAGCCTCCCAAAGTGGGATTATAGGTATGAGCCACCACGCATGGTCTCAAAACTATTTTTGGATTCAAACAAAGGAAAATTTTTTGTTGTTTATAAAATATTAAGCCAGCTGCGGTGGCTCACACCTGTAGTCCTGGCGCTTTGGGAGGCCGAGGCAGGTGGATCACCTGAGGTCAGGAGTTTGAGACCAGCCTAGCCAACATGGTGAAACTCCATCTCTACTGAAAATACAAAACTGAGCCGGGTGTGGTGGTGCACTCCTGTAATCCCAGCTATTTGAGAGGCAGAGGCAGGAGACTCCCTTGAACCTAGGAGGCAGAGGTTGCAGTGAGCCGAGATTGAACCACCGCACTCCACTCTGGGTTACAGAGCAAGACTCTGTCTCTAAAAAAAAAAAAAAAAAAAAAAGTTGCCATTGAGGTGTAGGTCTTTCCTTCCTTTTATCCCTTTAGGGTCAGCGTTCAGCTGACATCAGCCAGTGTAGAAGGCTCAACTTGTGGTTCATCTCTATGCCAAAATATTCTTGATCTTTGTACCTCTAAACCGTCTACTTCTACTAAAAATACATGTACAATTATGCATTTAACTTATGCCCAAATAATTGTTTCTCCTGGTTAAAACAGAATTTCCTTAGTTCTGATGACAGAACCAACAATTCCTAGGTGTGTTTACTGCCCTGAGCTTTGGGTCTGTATTAGTAAAATGGGTATAATAATCTAGGTTTCAGATCAAAAAGCCATAGTATAGGGCCCACACAGTGGCTCATGTGTGTAATTGCAGTACTTTGGGAGGCCAAGGCAGGAGGACTGCTTGAGCCCAGGAGTTCAAGATCCAACCTGGGCAATTCAGCAAAATCCTGTCTCTCAAAAAAAAAAAAAAAAAAAAAAAATTAGCTGGGCGTGGGAGCATACACCTGTGGTTCTGGGCACTTAGAAGGCTGAGGCAGGAGAAATTTTTTTTTTTTTTTGAAACAGTCTCGCTCTGTTGCCCAGGCTGGAGTGCAGTGGCGCGATCTCGGCTCACTACAAGCTCTGCCTCCTGGGCTCACGCCATTCTCCTGCCTCAGCCTCCCAAGTAGCTGGGACAACAGGCGCCCGCCACCACGCCCGGCTAATTTTTTGTATTTTTAGTAGAGACAGGGTTTCACCGTGTTAGCACACCGTGTTAGGATGGTCTCGATCTCCTGACCTCGTGATCCACCCGCCTCGGCCTCCCAAAGTGCTAGGATTACAGGCATGAGCCACCACGCCCAACAGGAGAAATCTTTAGCCCCGGAATTTGAGGTTATTGTGAGCTCTGATCAGGCCACTGCACTCCAGCCAGGATGACACAGACCCTACCTATCTCTATTTTCTTTTTGAAATGGTCTCATTCTGTCACCCAAGCTGGAGTGCAGTGATGTGCTCATGGCTCACTTCAGCCTTGACGTCCCAGGCTCAAAATCTCCCACCTTAGCCTCCCAAGTAACTGGGACTACAGGCATGAGCTACCACATCCAGCTGAATTTTTTTTTTTTTTTTTGAGACAGAGTTTTGCTCTTGTTGCCCAGGCTGGAATGCGATGGCACAATCTCGGCTCACCGCAACCTCCGCCTCCCGGGGTCAAGTGATTCTCCTGCCTCAGCCTCCTGAGTAGCTGGGATTACAGTCATGTGCCACCACCCCGGCTAATTTTGTATTTTTAGTAGAGACAGGGTTTCTCCATGTTGGTCAGGCTGGTTTTGAACTCCCGATCTCAGGTGATCAGCCCACCTCGGCCTCCTAAAGTGCTGGGACTTGTACAGGCGCGAGCCACCGCACCCGGCTTAATTTTTAAATTTTTTTTGTAGAGACAGGGTCTCCCTGTGTTGCCCAGACTGGTCTTGAACTCCTAGGCTCAAGCAGTCCTCCAGCCTCAGCTTCCCAAAGTGTTGGGATTACAGGTGTGAGCCACCTTGCCCAGCAAACATTTTTTAAAAAGGAAAAACCATGGTTTTATATCAGGTACTCTCCATGGTTTCAGTCATCAACTGGGGATCTTGAAATGTATTCCTCTCAGATACTAGGGAACAACTGTACATGTCAGTTACTACCTTTTCCTGTGGCCATAAGAGCCACATCTGGAAGAACACAGAGAGTGAAGCGAGAACCTGGTTTTGAAATTCACTTTCACAAGCTTGAGATCTGGGGCCAACTTATTTCAGCCCTCTGGAGCCTCCTGCCTGGGCAGAATGAGGCTAAGACCTTGGAGCACTTGTTCTTACCTGGGCGGATATTGGAATCACCTGGGGCTCAGACCTACTTCATCTCCATT
>NW_012115999.1:3211961-3227956 GCF_000951035.1 Colobus angolensis palliatus
GAAACCCCGTCTCTACTAAAAATACAAAATTTAGCCAGGTGTGGTGGCGCGCGCTGTAATCCCAGGTACTCGGGAGGTTGGGGCACAAGAATCACTTGAAGCCGGAAGGCGGAGGTTGCAGTGAGCTGAGATTGCGCCACTGCACTTCAGCCTGAGAGGAGAGTGAAACTGCATATCAAAAAACAAACAAACAAACAAAAACAAACAAACAAAAATCAAAACTGTGTGAAGGGTTTGTCAAGGCTGAAGGACTTTTGAAACCTGTTTTCCAGTGCTAGCTCTGAATTCTTTTTTCAAAGAAAAGCAAGTTCTGTAATTAAAAAAAAAGAAAAAGAAAAAAAAAAATTCCCATACAGTGCAGACTATCATTGGAAGCAGACTCTTGCTAATGCTTCATCTTTGGCTCCAAAGGAAATCCATTCCCACCCTAGTAATAACTTACAATAGGGCTTTTCCTGGGCCAAGCAGCGTTGGTCTGCTCATCAGAGTGCTCTCCCCAGCCCTCCGGAAGCTACGGATTTGCAAGCCATGAGCACCCACTATGAGGGGAGGTAAAGGGAGATTGTGGGGCAACAGAAGAGATGGGGTTAATGTGAAGTTCGAGTTTCCAAGGAGCAATGTGGTCTGGGACACAGCTGTCAGAATACTTTGAGATTCAAGAAAGTCCATTGTAGGGAGAGTGTGCTGAGAGGTCCTGGGGAGGCAGGCTGGTTTGTGCAGAGCCTGCACTTTGAAGCTCTGACAGTAAGAGGAGTTAGCAGTTCATGCACCCCTCCTGTCTTCTCCCACTGATTTGTGCATTGCCGTCTTGTCATAAGAATCACAAATACAGATGTTTTTGACAGATCCCCAAGCCTTAAGGTTCTATATCTGGACCTACTCCAATAGACTTCCATCAAGTTAAGTCCTGTTGATCCGTCAGTCCAGTTGATCAGATTTTCATGACTGGCATCATCCTCTGGGCTCCACCTGGGGTAGCAGATTGGAACTTATTGAGAGCTTTGTGATGATAGTAATTTGTTCACAAGCATACCTTACGTTTGCTAGTGAGATTCCCAATGTTTTTTTCAAGCTCCATGGCCCCAATCTCACCAACTAGATTCCTGTCCTTTCTTACCACTTTGAGATTAGGTCAAGTCTGTTTTGATCAATGCAAGCAAGTAATCCCATCCATTCAACCATTTATTCACGAAGTCATGCATCCATTTAATTCCCCGTCCATCTACCAACGGTCACACTCTCATTTTCAATCCATCTATTTCTCCATCCATCCTTTTTTTGTTTGAGACAGTCTCACTCTGTCACCCAGGCGGGAGTGCAGTGGCATGATCTTGGCTCACTGCAACCTCCGCCTCCCTGGTTCAAGTGATTCTTGTGTCTCAGCCTCCTGAGTAGCTGGGATTACAGACACACGCCACTACCCCCAGCTAATTTTTGTATTTTTAGTAGAGATGGGGTTTCACCATGTTGGCCAGGCTGATCTGAGACTCGTGACCTCAAGTGATCCACCTGCCTCGGCCTCCCAAAGTGCTGGGATTATAGGCATGAGCCACTGCTCTCGGCCATCCATTCATTTTTATCTATCTGTTTACTCATCCATCTAATCATCTCCCTGCTCACTCACTCTTCAGCTACATTCAATTTTGTTATTATCCCATAGACATGGACTCACTACATTGTAGCTATTTTATGATTACTTAATCAGTTGAATCATTATTTGCCAAGATTTGGGGGCTTTCTCTATGCGGGTATTACTGAGGATACAGTAAGTAGCCTGAATTGAATCTCAAAGTTTGAGTAAGCATTTTACAGGTCCAGAAATTACAGCTGATTCTTGAACAACATGGCACTGAACTGTGCAGGTCTACTTATAGGAGGATTTTCTTCTGCCTCTGCCACCTCTGAGACAGCAAGACCA
The DNA here is from genome assembly GCF_000951035.1 of Colobus angolensis palliatus. Lineage (NCBI taxonomy): Eukaryota > Metazoa > Chordata > Mammalia > Primates > Cercopithecidae > Colobus > Colobus angolensis. The sequence goes on from NW_012115999.1 coordinate 3,213,880, forward strand.
ACCCCCTGCTTCCTCCTTGTCCTCAGCCTATTCAATGTGAAAATCACAAGGATGAAGACCTTTATGATGATACATTTTCACTTAATGAATAGTAGGTATATTTTTTCTCTTATTTATTTATTTATTTATTTTTTCCAAACAGGGTTTTGCTCTGTCACCCAGGCTGGAATGCTGTGGTGTGATCACGGCTCACTGCAGCCTCGATCTCCTGGGCTCAAGTGATTCAATCCTCCTAACTCAGCCTCCTGAGTAGCCAGGACTAGAGATATGTGGCACCGTGCTTGACTAATTTTGTAATTCTTGTGGCGACAGGGTCTTGCTGTGCTGCCCAAGCTGGTTTTGAACTCCTGGGCTCAAGGATCTGCCCACCTTGGCCTCCAAAAGTGCTGGCATTGTAGGCATGAGCCACCATGTCCAGTGGCTCATGCCACCCAGTGGGTTGGTGGATAGATAGATAATTGTTTTTCTAACTTTATTGTAAGAATACAGTATATAATACATATAACCTACAAAATGTGTGTTAATCGACTACATTATCAGAAAGGCTTCTGGCCAACAGTAGGCTATTAGTAATTAAGTTTTGGGGGAGTCAGGATTTTTGTGGATTTTTGACTATGTGGGGTTGTGGGAGAGGTTGGCTCTCATAACTCCTGTGTTGTATAAGGGTCAACTGTAGAGCTAAGTGTGGGAAAACGCCTTCCAGGCACAAGGAATAGCTAGTGCAAAGTCTTGGAGGTGAGAGCAAGTGTGGCTTACCGGAAGCTCTGGGTAGTTTCTAATGTCAGGGTAGCAGGATGGGAGGCAGAGAGCCTCCAGCAATCAAGACTGGAGAGATGAGAGAAGGCCAGTTGATAAAGGGTGCTGTGTGTCATGCCAAGAAGTCTAGAGCTGTTGAAGGAACTTCAGCTTGCAGTTGCATCTGAAATTGACTTGACTATTTTGTTTGAACTAAGAAATGGTTGATCTCTCCAGCTTCAGTAGATGGAAGATCTCAGAGATACATTTCATAGACTGGGTCTGGGAACCAGGACTGCTGGACTGCGGGGCCAGTGTTCTCTTCTACCACCCTGTGCTGCCACCCCTCCTTCTGACTCATTCTCCTTTTCCCCATATCTAATCTCTTTCATTCCTCAGTTTCTAATACAGGTCTGTAAATCCAGTCAGAGCTCAATAAATGTTTGTTGAATGACTCACTGATTCCTGTGGAAGACATGTACATGCATGTATGCACGCACATGGAAGGCCTCTTTGAATTTCTTCCACCACTCCAGGCCCAGTTAGAGTTGCACTGGTAGAAAGGGAATGGATTAGCAACTGAAAAAATCAGGCTGTGGACTCTAGGTCGCTCACTGACAGGCCATGTCTCTTGGCCAAGTCTCCATATGCTCTCCAGGCCTCTGCTGCCGCACATCTATGAGATGGAATTGGTGGCCTCTGACCTGGGGTATTTGGGAGCTGTGGATAAGTCCATGCTGAGAAAAGGCTTTGTTGCTGTAGAGTGCTTTACATTCACAAGGTAATGTTCCCACTCCTCTCCTAGTTTAGGAGACTGTCATGTTGTATTTGTTTTGTTCTTGTTTTGTTTTGTTTTTAGACTGAGTCGCTCTGTTGCCCAGGCTGGAGTGCAGTGGCGCAATCTCTGTTCATTGCAACCTCCGTCTCCTGGGTTCAAGCGATTCTCATGCGTCAGCCTCCCCAGTAGCTGGGATCATAGGGGCCACCACCACACCTGGCTAATGTTTTTGTATCTTTAGTAGAGATGAGGTTACACTATGTTTACCAGGCTGGCCTTGAACTCCTGACCTGAAGTGATCTGCCTACCTTGGCCTCCTAAGGTGCTGGGATTACAGGCGTGAGCCACCATGCCTCATGTTGTATTTGGATAATGAAAAAACCCCTTCATGTTGCTGTATCAGTCATGGTCCCAGCAGGGTACAGAGGATACCTTTGGGGGTATTTAATAAAGCAGCTTTTATGGAAGGTTGGTAGGGCTTGGGAAAACCAAAAAGCATTACTTTGAGACTGATAACAGAGGGCACCTCATCCACTCCCCCTGGCTTGAAGGGTCAAGAGGAAGGAGAGAGGGAGAGCAGGGGATATATATACCAGCCTTTCTCCTCACCTCCCTTCTCCTGCCAGTGTCTTCCATAGGCAGAATCTGACCAGAAGCCAGGGTCAAGGTTATCATGAACGTAGTCCATGAAGTTCAACTGCCTGGGGCACAGAGCAAAGTGCTGAAATGTGCAGAGTGGATCTGGGGGTCAGATGAGAGGTGTCCAGCACCCCATCCTACTCACATTTGTTCTCCCTCCCCTCCAGAGATATTCCCATTGCTATAAGTGCCCTTGCAGACCCGTCTTTATCTGCATCACTCCTACCTGTCAACCTTTCAGTCAGGTCTGCTTCCTCCAAAAAACCCTCCTGGGGCTCCTTTCCATCACAGTTTTTTGTTTGTTTGTTTGTTTGTTTTTGAGACAGAGTCTAACTCTGTCACCCAGGTTGGAGTGCTGAGGCCCAACCTCAGCTCACTGCAACCTCCAGCTCCTGAATTCAAGCAGTTCTCCTGCCTCAGCCTCCCAGGTAGCTGGGACTACAGGCATGCACCACCATGCCCAGCTAATTTTTGTATTTTTAGTAAAGACATGGTTTCACCATGTTGGCCAGGCTGGTCTCGAACTCCTGACCTCAGGTGATCTGCCTGCCTCTGCCTCCCAAAGTGCTAGGGTTACAGGCATGAGCCACTGTGCCTGGGCCCATCACAGTATTTGTCATACTGTAGGGATTATTTGTTCTCTGGGAACAGGAACTCTATCTTTCTTTAGTCACCTCAAGCCTGTGCCTAGCACAAGATCTGTGTGGAACAAACCCTAGAAAGTGTTTGTTGCTCTGAGATGAACTCTGACCTTGAAGCACAGTGCTTAGTTGGTTTCTCCTCTCCTACAAAACTTTTGGCAGTTCCCCATTTTCTGCAAGTCATACAAATCCCAAACCCTTTTCTCTGCTGTCTGAGGAGCCTCACCATCTGCCCTTATTGTCACATCTCTGACCCCCAGCGCCCGAGACAACCAGTGGGCTGAGTTCGGGGATTCCTGTCTTCCATTGCCATGTGTGAGACTGCTTGTGATTCATTGCCATTTGGCTTGTTTTGGAAATTAGCATTTCTCGGCGATGCACCTGATACAGGGTCACTGAGGCAACTCTGATAGTTTGGGAGAATCGGAACTGACAACACAACAGTACTTTAAACACACATTCTCCTCCCCATGCAAACACACTTATCTCCTCTATTACCCAGATGATGGGCTGTCCTCTCCAGCTCCGGGCTGAAAAGCTGCTAATTAGTCTCTGCCTGACTAGTTGCCTTGCGTGAGGTACTGGACAGGCAAGAGAGAGGTCTGTGGATTCATTGGTTACTTCTTTCTGTAGCCGTGACCTCAAACGAGAAAATTTGTTTCCTACTTTTTAAACATTATTTTTTTGGGGCCAGGCATGGTGGCTCATGCCTGTAATTCCCAGCACTTGGAAAGGCCGAGGCAGGAGGATCTCTTGAGCCCAGGAGTTCAAGGCCACCTGGGCAACATAGTAATACCCCATTGCTACAGAAAAAAAATAAAAAAATGGGGCAGGAGGATCATTTGAGCCTGGGAGATGGAGGCTGCAATGAGCCATGATTGCGTCACTGCACTCCTGCCTGGGTAACAGTGAAATCCTGTCTCCAAAACCAAATTTTTGTTCTAAATTTTCTTTTCTTGTATTATAGAGGACTAAATGTTACCTGTTTTTTCAAGAAGAGAGTCATATTATCCTCTTTCTGGGCAATGCTGGAGATCCCATGAGGATTTTATGCAGACACTTTAAATGGAATAGCCTTAAGGAAATGGAGTCTGCTGTACTGGAGACATCCCACTTTTTTTTTTTTTTTTTTTCTGAGGTGAGTCTCGGTCTGTTGCCCAGTCTGGAGTGCAGTGGCATGAACTCGGCTCGCTGCAATCTGGATTCAAGCGATTCTCCTGCCTCAGCCTCCTGAGTAGGTGGTACTACTGGCATGAGCCACCATGCCCAGCTAACTTTTGTATTTTTAGTAGAGATGAGGTTTCACCATGTTGGCCAAGCTGGTCTCCAACTCCTGACCTCAAGTGATCTGCTCGACTCAACCTCCCAAAGTGTTGGCATTACAGGCATGAGCAACTGTGCCCGGCCTCCATTTTGTATTGCTGTTAATTTTCTTTTCTTCTTCTTCTTCTTCTTTTTTTTCCTTTTGAGACAGAGTCTCGCTCTGTTGCCCAGGCTGGAGTGCAGTGGTGCAAACACAGCTCACTGCAGCCTTAACCTCCTAGGCTCAAGCTATCCACCCACTTCAGCCTCCCAAGGAGCTGGACCACAGGCATGCATCATCACACCTGACTAACTAAAAGACTTTTTTTTGTATAGACAGGGTCTTCCTATGTGTCTCAGGCTGGTCTCAAACTTCTGGGCTCAAGCAAGCCTGTCTCAGTCTCACAAAGTGCTGGCGTTGCAGGCATGAGCCACCACACCTGGTCCATTTATTTTCTTAATTATTTATTTATTTTTGAGGTTTTTTGTTTTTGTTTGTTTGTTTCTTTTAGACAGGAGTCTCACTATGTTGTCCAGAATAGTCTTGAACCCCTGGGCTCAAGTGATCCACCTGCTTTGGCCTCCCAATATGCTGGGATTATAGGTGTGAGCCATTGCGTCTGGTCCCATTTCTTAAAGGCAGTAGATTCCATTTCATTTGGTCTCTGCTGATGTGGGGCCTTGGGTGTGCATATGTTATGTGTGTTGTATATGCATATCACTTGGGTGTGCATATGTTATGTGTGTTGTATATGCAAATCACAAGTATTTCATATCAAATGAAAGTAATAGTAGATTTACCAAATATAATTTATGCTCATTTCTATGACTTAGAAATTAGACTTACCATCAGATCTTGTTATTTAATGCAATAACAAAGATGCCTATGCTATAATATCACAAATTTGGTTTTGAGTATTTTGATGATTGGATTTTTACACAACCTTTTCTTTGTCATCTTTTTTTTTTTTTTTTGAGACAGGGTCTCAGTCTGTCACCCAGCCTGGAGTGCAGTGACATGATCTCAGCTCACCACGACCTCTGCCTCCTGGGTTCAAGCGATTCTCTTGCCTCAGCCACACAAGCAGCTGGGATTACAGGCGCCCACCACCATGCCCAGCTATTTTCTGTATTTTTAGTAGAGATGGGTTTCACCATGTTGGCCAGGCTGGTCTCGAACTCCTGACCTCGTGATTCGCCCACCTCAGCCTCTCAAAGTGCTGGGATTACAGGCATGAGCCACCACACCTGGCCGTGGCCTCATTTTATATTTTAAATGACAAATACTATTATTGTTGTTGCTTTCATAGAGTCAATATTCACTTATGTTTACCCTTTTCCTTGCATTTCCATTATTTCATATGGAATTATTTTTCTTCTGCCTGAAGAACCTTATTGCACCTTCATTTAAAAAGCCTGTTTCCTTTTTTTTTTTTTTTTCTTTTCTTTTTGTCTTTTTTTTGAGACAAGGTCTCACTCTGTCCCAGGCTGAAGTGCAGTAGTACGATTTCAGCTCACTGCAACCTCCACCTCCTGGGCTCCAGCAATCCTCCCACCTCAGCCTTTCAGAGTAGCTGGGACTACAGACACGTGCCACCATACCTCGCTAATTTAAAAAATATTTTCAGTAGAGACAGAGTTTTGCCATGTTGCCCAGGCTGGTCTCAAACTCCTGGGTTCAAGCAATCTTCCTGCCTCAGCCTCCCAAAGTGCTGGGATTACAGTTGTGAGCCAGTGGGCCTGGCCAAAAAACTTTAACTGGGTATGGAATTTTAGATTGGCAGTGTTTTCTGCCCTCGCCCCTTACTCCCAGCATTTAAAAGATGCTAATATGTTGTCTCAACACATTGTTTTGAAAAGAGGTACATCCACAAACACAGACACACAAACCCTAAAATCCCTTCAGAATCCAGTCTTAGATTGGAGAAACACCCTTAGGGGAAACTGCTAGAACCCAAGTTTCTGATTACTGTTAACTACAGATGCTCCAGGAAAAACAGGAAGAAGTTTAGAAATACAAAGCAGGGGAAATTACATAAATATATATACATACATATATATGTATACACATGAATATAATAAAACAAATTTAGAGAAGCAGAGGAAGGAGAGGAAGAGCTTTGGGGCTTCAATCCCATCTGCCTTTGGTTTGTCCTGTGATTCTGAACAAATTCCTTCACCTCTTTGAACTTATTGTCATCTGTGAAATAGAGATAATAGTACCTGCCTTGTGAGATGTAGTAATGGTGATAGGAAAGAAATATGGCTGGGCTTGGTAGCTCATACCCAACATTTTGAGAGGCCAAGGGGGAGGAACTGCTTGAGGCTAGGAGCTCAAGACCAACCTGGACAACACAGTGAGACCCAGTTTTTTTGTTTTTCTTTTTTTTTGAGACAGAATCTTGCTCTGTCACTCAGGCTGGAGTGCAGTGGTGTGATCTTGGCCCACTCCAACCTCTGCCTCCCACCTTCCAGAGATTCTCCAGCATCAGCCTCCTGAGTAGCTGGGATTACAGGCACACACTGCCACACCTGGCTACTTTTTTATTATTAGTAGAGATGGGGTTTCACCACGTTGGCCAGGCTGGCCTCAAATTCCTGACCTTAGGTAATCTGCCCGCCTCGGCCTCCCAAAGTGCTTGATTTACAGGTGTGAGTCACTGTACCCAGTCATGAGACCCCATTTTTACAACAAAATTAAAAAATTGGTCCTCTGGTGGAGCACACGTGTAGTTCTAGCTACTCAGGAGGCTGAGGCAGGAGGATTGCTTGAGCCCAGGAGTTTGAGGCTGCAGTGAGCTATGATTGTATCACTGAATGCTAACAAGACTGTCTCTAAAAAAAATAAAATGGTGGGTGCTGTGGATCACACCTGTAATCCCAACACTTTGGGAGGCCGAGGTGGGCGGATCACCTGAGGTCAGGAGTTTGAGACCAACCTGGGCAATATAGCAAGACCCCATTGTTTACAAAAATAATTTTTAAAAAATTAGCTGGGCGTAGTGGTGCACTTGTAGTCCCAGCTACTCAGGAGGCAACATGGCAAAACCCCAACTCTACAAAATACAAAAAAATTAGCTGGGCGTGGTGGTATGGGTCTATAGTTCCAGCTACTTGGGGGGCTGAGGTGGGGGGGATTGTTTGAGCCCAGAAGTTCGAGGCTGCAGTGAGTTAAGATCGTGCCACTGTGCTCCTAACTGGGCAGCAAGTAACACTCTGTTTTTAATAAAAAAGATACATGTGATGTGCCTTCTGCTGAGCCTGACCCTGCCTGACACAGCCAGGCCAGTTCATGAAAAAGGAAAAGAGGGAAGGAGGAGAGTGAGCTATGTGCCTTCTGGGAAGTTAGAGGGGTAGAAAGTCACTTAACCTCCACACATGGCAACCTAGGGACAGTCCCCATGAGCCTGAGAGGATGCTGACCACCAGGAGTCTGGAATGCTCAGAGCTGGCACTCAGGGGCTGAACAACTGAGAAAAATCTGCTTGCTTGAGTGCCAAGACTTGGGCTCTTCAAAGGACCCTGGTGCCCTGTGGTGGTCAGACTCCGTGGGACATTGAGGTTAGACTTAGTCTGCTTCTTCTCCACTTAAGGGAAAACAGGCCGTTAATGGGGCTGCAGTGGTCGGGCCTGGAATTTCAAGGTCGTGTGGGCATCTTGTCCTCAACTCACCTGGGCCTGCCTGTGGCTGAGGCCCTGGAGATCCCCAGGCAGCAGGCTCAGACAAGGGTCACATTAGATGATCCTACCTGCTTTGCCGGTGATCACTGCTGACTCCTAGGGTGAACAGTTTTTAAGAAGGCCCTCTCTCTCAGAAGGCCCATCCCACACTTGCACGCCCTTGAGAATGAGGTCCTCCTTAAAAATTCACTCTGGTTCTTCTCTTGCCTCGCTTAAGTCCAGGCCCTGGGTCAAGGAGTGAGAGGTGAACTCACAAGCCAGCTGTTCCCAGATTTGACTTCACACTGAACCACCTGAAAAGCGTGTGACAATGCAGAATTCCTCCTGAATCAGAATCTTTACAGGTAGGGCCTCAGAATCTGTATATATCAATATCCTCTTGGGTCGTTGTCACAAGGCCAACCCCAGGCAGATCCAGGGATGGCCCTTGCAGAGCACTGAGATTTAGGTAAATTCTGGAGATCTTTGCAGTTTATGAATCACTTTTCCATGCACAGAACTTGTTTGATTTTCACAACATTCAGGGCATTTTTCAAAGAGGAAAATCACATCAGTGATCACGTGGCAGAGCCAGAAGCAGCACTGATTTATTCCATCAATCAGTCATTCACATTTTGCAAACATAGCTTAAATGTCTACTGAGCCACCAACAAGGAAATTGTCACCTAGTAGGGCGTACACGCATATATACACAGACTACTTAAAATACGAGGGCTGGCCGGCGCGATGGCTCACACCTGTAATCCCAGGGAGGCCGAGGCGGGTGGATCACCTGAGGTCAGGAGTTCAAGACCAGCCTGGCCAACATGGTGAAACCCCGTCTCTACTAAAAATACAAAAATTAGCCGGGTGTGGTGGCGGGCACCTGTAATCCCAGCTACTCAGGAGGCTGAGGCAGGAGAATTGCTTGAACCTAGGAGGCAGAGGTTGCAGTGAGCCAAGATGGCGCCATTGCAGTCCAGCCTGGGGGACAAGAGTGAGACTGCCTCTCAAACAAAACAAACAAAGCAAAACAAACAAACAAAACTAGGGCTGTGGAGCTCAGAGGAAGGAGAAGTTGGGAGGAGGAGACCAAGCGGATTTCTTGGAGGAGTACTTGGGTCGGGGTTTTTTAGGTCTCACTTTGTTACCCAGGCTAGAGTGCAGTGGCTCGATCTCGGCTCACTGCAGTCTCAACCTCCTGGGCTCAAGAGATCCTCCAGCCTCAGCCCCCACAAGTAGCTGGGACTACAGGCCTGTGCCACCATGCCCAGCTAATTTTTTTTTTGTATTTTTGTAGAGATGGGGTTTTGACATGTTGCCCAGGCTGGTCTTGAACTCCTGAGTTCAAGCGATCTGTCCACCTCAGCCTCCCAAAGTGCTAGGATTACAGGTGTGAGCCATTGCGCCTGGCCTGGGTTGGGTTTTGAAGGTTGAGTGTGATTTCCCCATTTCTGGAAAGGCATTCTTGCAGTGGGAACTGCACATACAAAGTTGTGCTTTGTTGGGCTTGAGAAAGCCTTAATGTATTCAAGTAATGATAAATAGGTGAAACAGGGTCTCGCTATGTTGTCCAGGCTGGTCTCAAACTTTTGGGCTCAAGCAATTATCTTGTCTTGGCCTCCCAAAGTGCTGGGGTTACAGGTGTGAGCCACTGCGCCCAGTCCCCAGTGCTTCTTAAACATAGTGTGCAAGTAGATTACCTGGGGATCTTGTTAAAATGCAGATTCTGATTTCATATGTCTGGGATGAAGCGTTCTGAATTTTTAACAAGTTCCCAGGGGTATGCAGAGGCTACTGATCCCTGGATTATACTTGAAGTAGAAACATTTTAGGTAGCTATACTTAAAGTCAGTGTGGAAGATCGGCTGAAGAGGGAAAAGACTAGACACAGGATAAATATCAAAAAAGGCACTGGGGGTGGTGGCTTCTTAAGAACACTGTTGCTTCTCCCGTTACTTTTGGAAGCAGCCCCCATCAGCCCTGGGTTATGACATCCCCTGTATTTTCCTGTCCCAGAACAGGGTAGGAGATGGGAGGGGTCAGAACTCAGCTATGCACACATCTGTACAGCTGGTGAATTTCGGAAACTGACATCACAATGCTCCTGGGGGATCGTCACAACCTATTGATATTCACTCCATCACAGGACTTGGAACAGTTTTGCTAGCAGAAAATACGACTCTCTTCTACACTGTGGTAAAATAGTACAACCACAAGCCCAGGATCCATAGAATGTGACCAGCTGTTTCAGTAGTTTTCTGTTACTATTTGTGCAGTCTTCATTCTTGTCATCTCTAGCAGAAGAGTGGTGCCAGTTGCCAGAGGTTTGAGGAAAAAGAAGTCATGGGAGAATTTACATTTGAGAAAATTCCATTCATTGACTTAATTATTTCTGGGAATTCAGAAAAGACCACCATGATCCTTTAGCCGCGAAAACACTTAGGCCAGTTTTGGAAATGCTAGAATCCTGCAGGAGAAGCTTTTGAGAAATTCAGTACTGTGCAGTGTTGTAGCCCAAATACTTTGCTGGTATGTGAAGTTTTTGAAATATTGAACTGTGCTATAGCAACACAAGGTGAAATTAACACTTTATTTTCACCCCTGAAAATAATTACAACCAGAGAGACAGTTATCAATCTCGCAGTCATCACCTTGCCACACTTACTCTTACATGTCAATATTTTTTGTTTTTTTTTGTTTTGTTTTGTTTTGCTTTCCTGGTCCTTATTCTTAGGCAGATTTATTTATTTATTTTTTTGAGGCACTGGCAATTACATTCAATTCTGTGTTCTGTTTTTTTCTGCTTAACATTGCAGCATAACTATTTTTCCATGCTGTTACCCAGACCCCATTAGAAAGTTCATGGGCTGTATAATTCACTGGCTAGATGTATCATAGTTTATGTAAACCTTGCTATTGGCCATTTCAGTCACATGATGCCATTAAAACTGGAATGAGCAACATTGTCAGTGGGAGTGTGAAATGGTACAACTCTTTTGGGAAAGCGATTTGGCAATCTGTATCACAGGCCTGAAAAATGTTCATTGCCTTAGAGCTCGTCATTCCACTTCTGGGAATCTGTCATAAGGAAATAATCCAAAGTACAGACTTGGATTCATGCACCGAGATCAAAACTATATGTAATAGAGAAAAGTTTGAAACAACCTAAGTGTTTGAATATAGGAGTAGCATTATGTAAATGATTATATACAGCTCAATGGAATATTATGCAGCCATTACAAATGTTTATGAAAAGTTCATAAATGAAAAATGCTTTCATTATGATTGAAGTAAGCAGGATGTAATATTTTATGCTATGGTCCCAGCTGTGTAAATACAGGCTACTAAGTACGCAGAGAAAAAGTTTGCAAGGAAACACACCAAAATATTAACAGTAGGTGCTGGGAATAGGAATGATTTTATTTTTCTTTCAACTTCTCATGGCTTTAAGAAAAACCAAAACAACCCCTTTATTTTGTTCTGATAAAAAGTTAATGCTTTCATTGAATAAAATTGCAAGCATTAAAGAAATATGTTATGTAGAAAGGTAACCCTTATTCATTGCCCTATTTGCATTTCTCTAACATGTGTTTTCGAAATTAATTTATTATGAGAATAGCAGATCAGACTATTTTTGAAGAAGCTGTACATATTCTTTTTGTCTTGTAGAATTCTTTTGCTTTTTTTTTTAAATGGATGTATCCTAAAACAAATTAAGTTCTATATAAGGCCATTGTAGTCAGCATTATGGTATCTAGACTTTTCTATATAAGAGAGAAGAGGAGAACAAGCGCAGCTACTAGGAAAACAGACCTGATTTTGCTTATTATCAAATAGGCATTACTATCGAGTCTGGAATTTCTTTTTTCTTTTTTTTTTCTTTGAGACAGAGTCTTGCTCTGTCACCTAGGCTGGAGTGCAGTGATGCGATCTCAGCTCACTGCAACTTCCGTCTTCCAGGTTTAACTGATTCTCCTGCCTCACTCAGCCTCCCGAGTAGCTGGAATTACAGGTGTGCGCCACGAAGCCTGGCTAATTTTTGGTAGAGACAGGGGTTTCACCATGTTGGCCAGGCTGGTCTCGAACTCCTGAGCTCAGGTGATCCACCCGCCTCGGCCTCCCAAAGTGCTGGAATTTACAGGCATGAGCCACCAAGCCGGGCCAAGTCTGGAATTTCTTAGATGTGGAGTAAAGTCAGTCTGTTAACCAGGTCCTTTTTATTCTAGATAATTCTTATTGATTCAAAATGGTTTTTTCTGTGAGTTCCTTCAGAACGAGGTCATATGAGCTTTACATCTCTCTTTCTCCCATATCACATGGGGCTTGCTAGCAGGCACATAATTAAACTTACAAAAGGACTGAAAGTTTGACACATGATTCTTTCTTCTCCAGGAGAAAGAGTTACTGAGCGATCATGTTCACAAATCAACGTGCAATAGTGAAAAAAGGTGGCAACATTGAAGAACCTTACTGAATAACCCAGTATGGACCACGTTTTGCAATAGGCACTTAATTTCTCTCAATCCTTTCAATATCTCCTTGAAACAGGTACTATTAGCCCTCAGTTTACAGATAAGAAAACTGAGGCTGAGGTTTGCACAGCCAGTGAGTGGGGCAGAGGGGCTTTTAATCTATTAATATATCTGTCTGACTCCACAACCTCTAACCTTTCCATGGGGCAGGAGAGGCGCCAGATGAGTGACTCAGGAAATAGGGTCATAGGTCTCCCTCTTCTGAGGCAAGTGTCCTTTCACGCCAGGCAGCTAATCAAAGGTCCCTGTTTTATTTATTATTGCCTGGCTATCTTCTGTTCTGCATTCCATGAGCCAGTAAGCTCGTAAAGGGTGAGGCATTTTCTTTCTTTCTTGTAATCACAGCACATTGGCACCTCTCTGCCCAATTAGAGGATTGATTTCTATTCCTTAGTCTACGTGCTGATGTCTGTGCCTGACCAACATAATCCCTCCCCTGAACAATATAAAACAGACCAGGGGCTGGGCGCCATGGCTCAAGCCTGTCATCCCAGCACTTTAGAAGGCAGAGGTGGACCCGATTGCTTAAGCCCAGAGTTCGGGACAACCTGGGCAACATGGTGAAACCCCATCTGTATAAAAAATATAAAAATTACCCGGGCATGGGGGCATACCCCTGTAGTCCCAGCTACTCAGGAGACTGAGGTCAGAGGATCTTTTGAGCCTGGGAGGTGGAGGCTGCAATGAGCTGTGATTGTACCGCTGCACTCCAGCCTGGGCGACAGAGTCCAACCCCATGTCAAAAAAAAAAAAAAAGCAAAAAACAAAAAGCAGACCAGGATGCTTCCCTACCAAAGAGCATTGAGAAATGATGAGCTTTTCCATCCTTGTGTTTCCTGAGCATATCTGCTCAATGTCACCAGGTAGTGACTGTTCATTCGAAAGACAGGAGAGGAGCAAGCCTAGAGAGCTAGATTCGGGGAAAGAGTAGCACATTCAAAGGGCATAACTCTGAACTCATTGACTTAAAAAATTTACAGTCGATTTTCATTATTTGTGGCAGCTGTTTTCTGTAGAGCTGCAATGAACACTGAGTTACTGAATACTAAACGGTCGCTCCCAGGGGGATATCCTGGGTAAGGTCCCTTTGAGTCTCTGGTCACAATGTTTTCACCCACCAATCAATATATAACCGTGTTGTATGTGTGATCCTGTTTAAAGACACCTTATTTAGGCTGGGTGTGGTGGCTCAGGCTTGTAATCCTAGCACTTTGAGAGGCCGAGGTGGGCAGATCACCTGAGGTCAGGAGTTCAAGACTAGCCTGGCCAACATGGTGAAACCCTGTCACTATTAAAAATACAAACATTAGCCAGGTGTGGTGGCACATGTGTATAATCCCAGCTACTCGGGAGGCTGAGGCAGGAGAATAACTTAAACTCCGGGAGGTGGATATTGCAGTGAGCTGAGATTGTACCACTGCACTCCAGCCTGGGTGACAGAGCGAGACTCTGTCTCAAAAAACAAAAACAAAAATCAAATAAAAGCACCTTATTTAATCTATCTTGTTGATTCATTAACATTGAATTCACAGCCTACAGCAATATAACTAATGCCTGCATAAAGCTTATTTATAATGCACATCACAGCCTTCTTATGCTTGGGAACACCAGACAGCACTGCAGCACTGTTCCTGGAGACCGTGTGAAACAGCCAGATTATCAACAAAAAGCACAAACAGCTGGGTGCAGTGGCTCACGCCTGTAATCCCAGCACTTTGGGAGGCCAAGGTGGGCAGATCACCTGAGGTCAGGAGTTTGAGACCAGCCTGGCCAACATGGTGAAACCC
>NW_012115999.1:3228646-3231388 GCF_000951035.1 Colobus angolensis palliatus
TTTTTTTGAGACAGGGTCTTGCTCTGTCACCCAGGCTGGAGTGCAATGATGTGATCTCGGCTCATTGCAACCTCCACCTCTGGGGTTCAAGAGATTCTTCTGCCTCAGCCTCCCAAGTAGCTGGGATTACAGGTGTGTGAAACCACACCCGGCTAATTTTTGTATTTTTAGTGGAGATGGGGTTTCTTTTTTTTCTTTGAGACAGAGTCTCACTCTGTCACCAGGCTGGAGTGCAGTGGCACAATCTCGGCTCACTGCAACCTCTGCTTCCTGGGTTCAAGCCATTCTCCTGCCTCAGCCTCCCGAGTAGCTGGGACTACAGGTGTGCACCACCACACCCAGCTAATATTTGTATTTTTAGTAGACATGGGGTTTCACCACGTTGGCCAGGCTGATCTTGATCTCTTGACCTCGTGATCTGCCCGCCTCCCGAAGCGCTGGGATTACAGGCATGAGCCACTGCGCCTGGCTGGAGATGGGGTTTCACCACATTAACCAGGCTGGTCTTGAACTCCTGACCTCAGGTGATCTGCCTGCCTTGGCCTCCCAAAGTGCAGGAATTAGAGGCGTGAGCCACCACGCCCTGCCTAAGATGATAACTTTCTCTCCAATTCCCTAGACACGGACTGAGATCCAAAGTCTGGGTAAATAAGAGAAAGAAGACAGGAGCGTCCTTCCTCTCAGTAGCCTCCTCCCATTCCCTCTTTCCTGAATTCTTTTCTTTGAGAGAAATCATATTTAGGTTAAAGACAAAAAGAACAATAGTGCGTGTAAAGCTTCTGACCTCACCCAAAAACATTATAAAATGAGCTATAAATCCAGGGAACACAATGTCTGCACATTCTGCAGCTTTCCAGAAAATCTAGGCCAGGCAACTGGAGGGGATGGGATAGGAGAGTGGGGGATGGAGAATAATTTCTCACTCCTCCAGCACTAATAGTCTTTGCAATAGGATCCTATTTATTTTCTTATTCAATTCCCAAAAGAGCCTGTGGAGTGGGCACACAGCAATTATTGGAGTTAAGCAGAAGGTTGAGCTACATAAAATCATCTGAGTACTTAGCAGCCAGCATCAGAACTTGGGTCTTCAGATCCCGCAAACTTGTTTTCTTTCTTTGAGTTTTGAGTTGGAACAAATTGAATCAGTCCCAGATGTTGATATCAGTGCATCTGTGGTTGAGAAGATAAACAGTTCTTTCTAGGCCTTGAGAAATTTGTGAAATCTTTTACTTTTCTACACTTGTTTTTCTTGAACACCTACTGTATGCAAGAGGTGGGCATTGGGGTCCAAAGGTGAGTCAACTCTGACCTCTACCATGGTGGAATTCTGAATGCCCAGTAAAAAGATGATGTAGGCCATACCATAGACATCATGCACTGTCTAATGGCAATTTAGTCAACGACTGACCGCATGCACAATGGTGGTCCCATCAAATTATCTTCCTCCCCTCTCCTCTCCTCTCCTCTCCTCTGCTGATGGAGTCTTGCTTTGTTGCCCAGCTTGGAGTGCAGTGGCATGATCTCACCTCACTGCAACCTCCACCTCCCACATTCAAGCGATTCTCCTGTCTCAGCCTCCCGACTAGCTGGGATTACAGGCGCCCACCAACACACCTGGCTAATTTTTGTATTTTTAGTAGAGACCGGGTTTTACCACATTGGCCAGGCTGGTCTTAAACTTCTGACCACAGATGATCCGCTTGCCTTGGCCTCCCAAAGTGCTGGGATTACAGGCATGAGCCACTGCACCGGGCTCCATTTCTACTATACCTTTTCTATGTTTAGATGTGTGTAGACACACAGATACTTAGCATTGTGTTATAATTGCCCACAGTATTCAGAAAAGCAACATGCTGTCTAGGTTTGCAGCCTGGGAGTGATAGTTTATGTTATACAGTTTAGCTGTACAGTAGGCTCTACCATCTAGGTCTGTGCAAGTACACACTGTGATGTCTGCACAATGATGAAATCACCTCACACATTTCTCAGAGGTATCTGTCGTTAAGCAACGAATGGCTGTATGTAGTTTTCAATTATCTAGTTGCCACAATAGAACACTGAAAAGAAACAAGCGAAATTAATGTAATACTATATTCCTTTAACCTAATATATCTAAAATATCATTTTCACATGTAATCGAAATGAAAATTTTTTTACTTTTTTGAGACAGGGTCTTTCTTTGTCGCCCAGGCTGGAGGGCAGTGGCCTGATCATAGCTACCTATAACCTCAAACTCTGGGGTCAAGTGATCCTCCTGCCTCAGCCTCCCAAGTAGCTAGGACTACAGGCCTGAACCACCACACATGGCTAATTTTTTTAATTTTTTGTAGAGATGGGGTCTCGCTTTGTTGCCCAGGGTGGTTTTGAACTCCTGGCTCCATGTGATCTGCCCACCTCAGCCTCCCAAAGTGCTGGGATTACAGGCCTGAACCACCACACATGGCCCAAAATGGGTATATTTTATTGTAAGCAAATTATACCTAAAAAAAAAAAAGTATTGTAAAAAAACTCTCGGCCACACTCATGCCTGTAATCCTAGCACTTTGGGAGGCCATTGGGGGGCAGATCACTTGAGCTTAGGAGTTTGAGACCAGCCTAGGCAACATAGTGAGACCCTCATCTCTAAAAAAATATGAAAATTAGCCAGGCATGGTGGCACGCACCTGTATTCTCAGCTACTTGGGAGTCTGAGGTGGGGGTATCACTCAATCCTGGGAGATCAAGGCTTCAGTGAGCCATGAT
>NW_012115999.1:3231438-3236679 GCF_000951035.1 Colobus angolensis palliatus
TTTTTTGAGACTGAGTCTCGCTCTGTTGCCCAGGCTGGAGTGTAGCAGCATGATCTCTGCACACTGTGAGCTCCGCCTCCCGGGTTCATGCCATTCTCCAGCCTCAGCCTCCAGAGTAGCTGGGAGTACAGGTGCCCGCCACCGCGCCTGGCTAATTTTTTTGTATTTTTAGTAGAGATGAGATTTCACCGTGGTCTCGATCTCCTGACCTTGTGATCCACCTGCCTCGGCCTCCCAAAGTGCTGGGATTACAGGTGTGAACCACCGCGCCCGGCCAACTCTGCAATTCTGATAGCTACGAAGATTACCATCTTTTGGCATCCCAAATTATTTCTATTCCCTAAAAGAAAAATGTGTACAAAGGGATATGCCATTTAATGAGAACCTACTATATGACAGAATTTGTGCCAGGGGTTTTGCAAATATACTTGCATTGCATTCTGACAACATGATAAGCACCACTACCTGCTTTTTTATAGCAGAGGTGACTGAGTTTCAGGGAGACTGGTTAAATACATTGCCTATATTTCAACAAACTAGTTTGTGGTGCAGCTGTGGTTTATCCATGGTCTTTTTGTTGATTCATAGTATTTCCTCGGTCTGGTCCTCTTAGCATCATTCCCTTACTCCTCCATTTTTTCTAATTAACTCCTCTTAATCACTCTTCGGATTCCTAAGCAAGCACAGATTTTTCAGGAAAGGATTTCTTGACTTTCTGGGTAAGTTTTAGTGGTATATTGATCTCTTATTTAATTTACAGCGAACGTCATATGATAGCTGCTTAATAACATTTGTTGATTGAATGAAGGAGCTAATGAATTTCAGGGAAGGCTTCTTGGAGGAGGTGCACTTTGCTCCAATGGGCTGAGAAGACAGTCCCTGAGACCAGAGCAAGGAGAGGAGTGGTCTGGAAGCTAAAGCCAGAGACAGACTTGAACCTGGGGGTATGAAAGCCTATGTGGGGGATCAGATATTCTGCACAATCTTGGGGCTTGGTAGGTTTCAAGCAGAGGCCACACTGCGGGGAGATTGTAGGGGTTGACAGGGAATTCCGATTCAGCTATTTCAGGAAATAGACAGCCCCGGAATATTTGACGGCAGCCAAACCAGATATATTATTTGTTTATGTTTCAGAGGAAAAGCTCAACAACTTAGGGTTCTGTGATAGGTGCATGGGGAAGAGGGTAGGGAGGAGGAACTATTGTTAAGGTTCAAGCTCCAAAACTGTATTCCTGGGACCTAGAATCCTAGCTCTGCCCCTTCAGAGCATGTGATTAAGGCTGGGAGTGGTGGCTCACGCCTGTGATCCCAGTATTTTGGGAAGCCGGGCAGGTGGATCACAAGGTCAGGAGTTCGAGACCAGCCTGGCTAACACGGTGAAAACCTATCTCTACTAAAAATACAAAAATATTTAGCTGGGCGTGGTGGCAGGTGCCTGTAGTTCCAGGTACTTGGGAGGCTGAGGCAGAAGAATGGCGTGAACCCGGGTGATGGAGCTTGCAGTGAGCCGAGATTGTGCCACTACAATCCAGCCCGGGAGACAGAGCGAGGCTCTGTCTCAAAAAAAAAAAAAAGAGCATGTGATGATGGAGAAGTCACCTAACCACTTTGAAACTCAATTTCCTTCTATGAAAAATAGATTTTTAAAAATCGCCTAATTTATTGCATTGTCGTGAGGATTAAATGAGATAATATAGCATTGATGTACCCAGGCTGACGTCTGGCACGTGACAAGCACGACAAATACTAGCTATTACCATGAAGATGAGTTTCCTCTTGTCTCTCGTTTCCTTCTCTCTTCTCTTCCTCTTCTTCCTTTCTTCACACATGCCCGTGGGAAGATTTATAAGGGGTTCTGCGCAGAGCCCTAGAACTGGTTCTTGATATCTACACAGATGGGACATCACAGAGGGGCTAAAGGGCAGGGCCTGGGGCAGCAGGCTGAGGCTCAAGGTAAAGCAGGTCATAGCCTGGGGCATTCAGATCATTCACTGTTTGGCATCCCAGTTTCTGCTTCTGCATCAGGGTCACCATAATCCCAGCTGATCATTATTGCTACTATTATTATCTCACTGCCGCAAGTTCCTAATCTCCTCCCAGGAAATAATGTAGCAACTGCTGAGGCCAGCGAGGGGCTGAGTCCAAATTAGATGAATACCACAGAACGTGCTAATCTGAAGGGAAGTCCCTGCCTGGAGTAGAGGCCGCATTGCACTCAACTCCACACAAAACCAAAACAAAAAAATCAAGAGAAACAAATGACACTTAAAGCAGGAAAATCTTTCTGAGTTCACTTGGCCGCAGAGACTTGTAGGGGACGGAATTATGGTAAATCTAAAAATAAGGCCTTGTGTGCTTTTTCATTAAACGCACAAAAGTTTTCTCTCTTCTATTTGCCTAGGGAACAATATAATCCAACAAGCATATTTTGCCTGATTTCTTTGCGTAGGACCCAGAAAAGCTCAGGGGAGAAAGAGTTCCTGAGATTGTAGTTTGTTGCTTGAAGATCAAACCCAGAGAAAGTTATTTTTATACCTAGTCTTTTTTTTTTTTTTTTTCCTTTCTCCTTTCAACTGCGTGGTGTTTATCCTCAGAATTAGGGGGTTTGTCTTGTTAAACAAAATATTTTTTTTCCCTTGATTTTAAAAGGAATACATGTTCATTATAGAAAATTAGAAACTACTAAGAAAAAGGAAGAAGAAAATGACAGCTGTCATTCAAATTTAGCCACGGTTAATGCTTCATGACTTTTTTTCTTCTAGACTTTTTTTTTCTATGCTTCTTTCATTTATTTTTATTTTTGAGATGGAGTCTCGTTCTGTTGCCCAGGCTGGAGTATAGTAGCATGATCTCGGCTCACTGTAACCTCCGCTCCCCTGGGTTCAAGTGATTCTTGTGTCTCAGTCTCCCGAGTAGCTGGGATACAGGTGTGTGCCACCATGCCTGGCTAATTTTTGTATTTTTAGTAGAGATGGGGTTTCACCATGTTGGCCAGGCTGGTCTCGAACTCCTGAGCTCAGGTGATCCACCCGCCTCGGCCTCCCAAAGTGCTGGAATTTACAGGCATGAGCCACCAAGCCGGGCCAAGTCTGGAATTTCTTAGATGTGGAGTAAAGTCAGTCTGTTAACCAGGTCCTTTTTATTCTAGATAATTCTTATTGATTCAAAATGGTTTTTTCTGTGAGTTCCTTCAGAACGAGGTCATATGAGCTTTACATCTCTCTTTCTCCCATATCACATGGGGCTTGCTAGCAGGCACATAATTAAACTTACAAAAGGACTGAAAGTTTGACACATGATTCTTTCTTCTCCAGGAGAAAGAGTTACTGAGCGATCATGTTCACAAATCAACGTGCAATAGTGAAAAAAGGTGGCAACATTGAAGAACCTTACTGAATAACCCAGTATGGACCACGTTTTGCAATAGGCACTTAATTTCTCTCAATCCTTTCAATATCTCCTTGAAACAGGTACTATTAGCCCTCAGTTTACAGATAAGAAAACTGAGGCTGAGGTTTGCACAGCCAGTGAGTGGGGCAGAGGGGCTTTTAATCTATTAATATATCTGTCTGACTCCACAACCTCTAACCTTTCCATGGGGCAGGAGAGGCGCCAGATGAGTGACTCAGGAAATAGGGTCATAGGTCTCCCTCTTCTGAGGCAAGTGTCCTTTCACGCCAGGCAGCTAATCAAAGGTCCCTGTTTTATTTATTATTGCCTGGCTATCTTCTGTTCTGCATTCCATGAGCCAGTAAGCTCGTAAAGGGTGAGGCATTTTCTTTCTTTCTTGTAATCACAGCACATTGGCACCTCTCTGCCCAATTAGAGGATTGATTTCTATTCCTTAGTCTACGTGCTGATGTCTGTGCCTGACCAACATAATCCCTCCCCTGAACAATATAAAACAGACCAGGGGCTGGGCGCCATGGCTCAAGCCTGTCATCCCAGCACTTTAGAAGGCAGAGGTGGACCCGATTGCTTAAGCCCAGAGTTCGGGACAACCTGGGCAACATGGTGAAACCCCATCTGTATAAAAAATATAAAAATTACCCGGGCATGGGGGCATACCCCTGTAGTCCCAGCTACTCAGGAGACTGAGGTCAGAGGATCTTTTGAGCCTGGGAGGTGGAGGCTGCAATGAGCTGTGATTGTACCGCTGCACTCCAGCCTGGGCGACAGAGTCCAACCCCATGTCAAAAAAAAAAAAAAAGCAAAAAACAAAAAGCAGACCAGGATGCTTCCCTACCAAAGAGCATTGAGAAATGATGAGCTTTTCCATCCTTGTGTTTCCTGAGCATATCTGCTCAATGTCACCAGGTAGTGACTGTTCATTCGAAAGACAGGAGAGGAGCAAGCCTAGAGAGCTAGATTCGGGGAAAGAGTAGCACATTCAAAGGGCATAACTCTGAACTCATTGACTTAAAAAATTTACAGTCGATTTTCATTATTTGTGGCAGCTGTTTTCTGTAGAGCTGCAATGAACACTGAGTTACTGAATACTAAACGGTCGCTCCCAGGGGGATATCCTGGGTAAGGTCCCTTTGAGTCTCTGGTCACAATGTTTTCACCCACCAATCAATATATAACCGTGTTGTATGTGTGATCCTGTTTAAAGACACCTTATTTAGGCTGGGTGTGGTGGCTCAGGCTTGTAATCCTAGCACTTTGAGAGGCCGAGGTGGGCAGATCACCTGAGGTCAGGAGTTCAAGACTAGCCTGGCCAACATGGTGAAACCCTGTCACTATTAAAAATACAAACATTAGCCAGGTGTGGTGGCACATGTGTATAATCCCAGCTACTCGGGAGGCTGAGGCAGGAGAATAACTTAAACTCCGGGAGGTGGATATTGCAGTGAGCTGAGATTGTACCACTGCACTCCAGCCTGGGTGACAGAGCGAGACTCTGTCTCAAAAAACAAAAACAAAAATCAAATAAAAGCACCTTATTTAATCTATCTTGTTGATTCATTAACATTGAATTCACAGCCTACAGCAATATAACTAATGCCTGCATAAAGCTTATTTATAATGCACATCACAGCCTTCTTATGCTTGGGAACACCAGACAGCACTGCAGCACTGTTCCTGGAGACCGTGTGAAACAGCCAGATTATCAACAAAAAGCACAAACAGCTGGGTGCAGTGGCTCACGCCTGTAATCCCAGCACTTTGGGAGGCCAAGGTGGGCAGATCACCTGAGGTCAGGAGTTTGAGACCAGCCTGGCCAACATGGTGAAACCC
>NW_012115999.1:3240084-3242761 GCF_000951035.1 Colobus angolensis palliatus
ATTGGGGAGTTATACCTGATATAAATGATGAATTGATGGGTGCTGATGAGTTGATGGGTGCAGCACATCAACATGGCACAAGTATACATATGTAACAAACATGCACGTTATGCACATGTACCCTAGAACTTAAAGTATAATAAAAAATAATAATAATAAAAAAAGAAAAAAAGAAAAAAAAAAGAGTTCCTCTGTCTTCTTCCATTTATGTCTTTTAAAATGTCATTTAACAAGTTTTATAATTTTCTCCACAGAGGTTTTGCACATTTTTTATTAGAATTATTTTTGTTGCCATAATAAGTTTTTTTTCTTTTTTTGACACAGAGTCTTGCTCTGTCACCCAAGTTGGAGTGCAGTGGTGTGACCTGGGCTCGATGCAACCTCTGCCTCCTGGGTTCGAGCAATTCCTATGCCTCAGTTTCCCAAATAGCTAGAATTACACATGTGCGCCACCGTGTCCAGCTAATTTTTGTATTTCTTTTTAGTAGAGACGGCGTTTTACCATGTTATCCAGGGTAGTCTCAAACTCCTGCCTGACTCACCCTTCCAGAGTGCCGGGATAACAGGCGTGAGCCAACGCGCCCGGCCAGTAAGTTGTATTTTTAAAATGATACGTTTAACTGATGGTTATTTGGTTGTAAAAATGTAACTGAGTTTCATTTACTGATAACAATCTTGTTAATTTTCTTATTCTTGCTAAGCATTTACAGTTTTTATTGGTGTTTGACTATTGTCTGTAGACAATCATATAATTTGGGAATAAAGAATTTTTGTACCTTTCTTTTATTTGCTGACTATTAGGGAAATTCTTCTAATTAGTCACCATTAAGTATAATGTTTATTTTGGATTTTTGCAAATATTCTTTTTCTAGTTAAGGACATTCCTTTTTATTTCTTTATTTCTTTTTCTTTTCTTTCTCTCTTTTTTTTTTTTTTTGAGACGGAGTTTTGCTCTTATTGCCCAGGCTGGAGTGCAATTGCTCAATCTTTCTCACCGCAACCTCTGCTTCCCGGGTTCAAGCGATTCTCCTGCCTCAGCCTCCCGAGTAGCTGGGATTACAGACATGCGGCACCATGCCTGGCTAATTTTTGTATTTTTAGTAGAGATGGGGTTTCACCATGTTGGCCAGGCTGGTCTTGAACTCCTGACCTCAGGTGATTCACCCACCTTGACCTCCCAAAGTGCTGGGATTATAGGCGTGAGCCACCATGCCTGGCCAATGCTGAGTATTGTCAGACTTGTCAGTTTTTCCCTTTCTGGTGGATGAAAATGATATATCTTATATTTTAGTTTTCATTTTCTTGATTTTTTAATAAAGTTAAATGCCTTTTTAAAAAAATCTTTTGCCATTTAAGTTTTCTCATTTTTTAAAATGTCTCTTAGTGTCTTTTGCCCATTTTTCTGGTAGGCTATTTATCTTTTTTTAAGAATTCTTTATGTACTCCACATATTATTCCTCGATCAGTGTTGTCAGTATTTTCTGTCAGTTTTGGCCTTGTTTTTTCACTTTAAAAAAAAAAAAAAAACGCAACTTTATTTCTTTTGCAGATGAGGTCTTGCTCCATCACTCAGGCTGGAGTGCAGTGGTGTGACCATAGCTCACTGCAGCCTCTAAGTCCTAGGCTCAAGCAATCCTCCCACCTCAGCCTCCTGAGTAGTTAGGACTACAGGTGGATGTCACCATGCCTGGCTAATTTTTTTTTTTTTTTTGGTAGCAATGGGGGCTTGCCCTGTTGCTCAGGCTGATCTCAAACTCCTGGGCTCCAGTGACCTGCCTGCCTTGGCCTCCCAAAGTGCTGAAATTACAGGCTTGAGCCACTGCACTCAATCACAGTTTTGAATTTATTAGTTTGATGAAGGTTTATGCTTTTGTGGAGTGTCTTATTTAAGAAATCTTTCCTTACCCTGAAGTTATCAATATCTTCGATATTTTCCCCCAAATTTAAATTTTGCTTTTTATATCAGTCACTGTAATACCTGAACCTGATGTGTGTGTGTGTGTGTGTGTGTGTGTGTGTGTGTGTGTGTATGTCTGTGTTGGCAAAGTAGGGATCAAGATTTTATTATATCTTCCATCCGAATAACTGGTTGTCCATAACCCTTTATTGAATAGTCCATCTTTAACCACCACCAACACACAATGCAAACTCTTTCCTGTCATAGATATTTATAAATGCATGTGTCCATGGATCTGTTTCTGGGCTTCATTCTCCCCCAATTCATGTATATATCTGTCCACATATCAATACTATACTATTGTAGTTTTTATAATTTTATAACATATTTTGATATTTCACAGAGTAAGTTTACCTACTTTGTTATTCTCCCTCAAAATTGTCTAAATTACAATCACAATTTATATTAATTGTCTAAATTATTTGCCATTTGCTCTTGATCATTCATTTCAAATTAGTTGTTCAAATTCCTTGGAAAACTCTGCTGATATTTTCATTTCAATTGGATTGAATTTGCAGATCAGTCTGGGAACAGTTGACATTTATATATCAAAACTTCCTATCCATGAACAGAGTTCCTCTGTCTTCTCACTCCTATTCAACATAGTGTTGGAAGTTCTGGCTAAGGCAATCAGGCAAGAGAAAGAAATCAAGGGTATTCAGTTAGGAAAAGAAGAAGTCAAATTGTCCCTGTTTGCAGATGACATGATTGTATATTTAG
>NW_012115999.1:3246311-3267401 GCF_000951035.1 Colobus angolensis palliatus
CATGCGGCACCATGCCTGGCTAATTTTGTATTTTTAGTCGAGATGGGGTTTCTCCATGTTGGTCAGGCTAGTCTCGAACTCCCATCTCAGGTGATCTGCCCACCTTTGCCTTCCAAAGTGCTGGAATTATAGGCGTGAGCCACCGTGCCCGGCCCTACATGATTTTTTTTTTTAAAAGCTTAGCAATCTAGAAATAGAAATGGCGGGGCGTGGTGGCTGACGCCTGTAATCCCAGCACTTTGGGAGAAGGAGGCGAACGGATCACCTGAGGTCCGGCAGCCTGGCCAACATGATGAAACCCCGTCTCTACTAAAAATACAAAAATTAGCCAGGCGTGGTGGCACGTGCCTGCAATCCCAGCTCCGCGGGAGGACAAGGCACGAGAATCGCTTGAACGCAGGAGGCAGAAAAGCTGGAGTGAGCCGAGATTGCGCCACTGCACTCCAGCCTGGGCAACAGACCAAGACTCCATCTCAAAAAAAAAAAAAAATTGTGTATGAGTGTTGAATTTTTAAATAGCTTTTTTTGTGACAACTCATATGATCTTGTCATTTATCTCCCTTAATATGTTAAAATAATGAATGCCCAAAATGCATACCTAATTTAAGCCAAATTTGGGTCATGTGGAATATCTTTTTTTTTCTATGTTTGCTGGCTTTGATTTACTGAAATTTTGTTTGGGGACTGTCTAAGTTCATGTGAAATATTGGCTAATGATTTTTCGTTTTTGTATTATTTTGCCTCATTTCAATAGCAAAGCTGTACTTTTCTCATCAAATGAGTGGGAAATTTATTCTCCTCTTTCTGTTCCCTGCAAGAGTCTGAAGTGATATGTAATTACCTGTTCCTTGACATTTAATTAGAACTTGTTTTAAGAACTACTGGGCCTGGCCTGGGTGCAGTTGGTTCATGCCTATAATCCCAGCACTTTGGGAGGCTGAGGCAGGCCAATCACTTGAGGTCAGTAGTTCGAGACCAGCCTGGCCATCATGGTGCAACCCCGTTTCTACTAAAAATACAAAAGTTAGTTGGGCATGGTGGCACTTGCCTGTAGCTCAGTTACTTGGGAGGTTGAGGCAGGAGAATCACTTGAGTCTGGGAGGCGGAGGTTGCAGTGAGTTGAGGTAGCACCACTGCACTCCAGCCTGGGTGATAGAATGAGATTCCATTTAAAAAAAGAACAAAACAAAAAACCAACCTCCCTTGCCAAAAAAAAAAAAAAAAACCCAAAAATGAAAAAGAACTGCTGGGCCTGGAAGTTCTTTATGGAATAGGTTTATAGATTTATTTTCTTAAATATATTTTTTAAATTGACATATGGTTGTGTGTGGTGGCTCACATCTGCAATCCCAGTGCTTTGGAAGGCCGAGGTGGGAGAATCACTTAAGCCCATGAGTTTGAGACCAGCCTGGGCAACATGGCGAGATTCTTCCTCTATTTATAAAAAAAATCAGTTGATACACAATAGCTTTTTTGGATAGATTTAATTACTTTAATGGTTAAAGGAAGAGTCAAGTTTTCTAATTATTTTTTAGTCAGTTTTGGTAGAATTCTTTTCTAGGAATTTTTCCATTTCATCTAATTTTTAAAATGTATTGGCATAAAGACATTCATAGTGTGTTTTATTATCTTTTAAATCTTTGCTTTATCTGTAATTGTATTCATTCCTTTTATTATTCCTAATGTTATTTTTTGAGCCTCACATAATTTTCTTATTGATCTTTCTCACCTAAAATGTATCAATTTTATTAGATTTCATAAAGAACCAACTTCATTAAAGCTCTCTAGTTTATTTTTGTTTTCTATTTTACCAGTTTCCACTCTCATTTTTGTTACTTTCTTATGTCTACTTTCCTTGGGTTTATCCTGTGGTTATTTTCTTTTCTTTTGAGACAGAGTCTCACTCTGTCACCCAGGCTGGAGTGCAGTGGTGTTATCTCGGCTCATTGCAACCTCGCCTCCCGGGTTCAAGTGAGTGTCCTGCCTCAACCTCCGGAACAGCTGAGATTACAGGTACACACCACCATACTGGGCTAATTTTTTTGTATTTTTAGTAGAGACGATGTTTCACCATGTTGGCCAGGCTGGTCTCGAACTTCCAACCTCAGGTGATCCACCCACCTCAGCTTCCCAAAGTGGTGGGATTACAGGCGTGAGCCACTGTGCCTGGCCCTATCCTGTGATTATTTTCTAATTCCTTAAGTTAGATGTTTAGCTTATTACATTTCAGCATTTCTTGTTTTTCTAATCTAAGCTTTTTTTTTTTTTTTTAATTTTAGCTTGATTTATTTATTAAGATCAGGTCTTGCTCTGTCATCCAGGCTAAACTGCAGTGGCACAAACATGGCTCACTGCAGCCTCAACCTCCTGGGTTCATGTGATCTTCCTGCTTCAGCCTCTTGAGTGTCTGGGACTACAGTCATGAGCTACCACATCGTGCTAATTTTTTTATTTTTTGCAGAGATGGGGTCTTACCGTGTTGCCTGGGCTAGTTTTGAACTCCTGGGCTCAAGAAATCTGTGCATTTTGGCCTCCCAGAGTGCTGGGATTACAGGCGTGAGCCACTGCAACTGGCCATCTAAGCATTTAAAGTAACAGATTTCCTCCTCCGGTGTTGATTTAGTTGTGTTCAATGCACTTTGACATACAGTATTTTCATTGACATTCAGTTCTATATATGTTCTAATTTCCACTTTCATTGCTTCTTTTATTTTTGACTTATGTAGCTATAAGCTCATAAATTTTCAAAAGCATAAAGTTCTCTTTGTTATCTTTTTGTTATTTATTTCCAGCTGAATTGCTTTGTGGTTAAACACAGTATATATGCCATGTTTCTGAATTTTGTTGGATTTGCTTTGTAGTCTGGTAAACAAGGTTTCATGTGTTAACTGAAAACCATATGGATTACACTATATATACATTATCCTGACTCCTCAAGAATTCCCAAACACACAATAATGTTTATTAAACAAATGAGGAAACTGAGGCCGAGAGGGGCAAATAGAGAAGGTAGGTGTTAATTCAGGTTGATTTAACTCAGTTTTTTTACTTATGTAACTGCTTGATCAGTCATTTGGAAAATAAGATAAAGTAATCTGGGACTATTGGTAAATATGAATTTAAGGGCTGTCTGGGGATTTCCTCTTGTGATATTAGTGCTAGCTCTTTATTTATTTATTTATTTATTTATTTATCCATTCATGATAGCTATTGAGGGCTCCCTGAGCTGGACTCTGGACCAGGACAGGAATCAGGCTCTTACTTTTGTGAACTTCATGTGTCCCGACCTGCTTCTTAGCATTGTGAGATTCTTTATTTTTATTTATTTATTTTCTTTGTGACAGAGTTTCATTCTTGTTGCCCAGACTGGAGTGCAATGGCGTGATCTCGGCTCACTGCAACCTGTGCCTCCCAGGTTCAAGCAATTCTTTTGCCTCAGCCTCCCAAGTAGCTGAGATTACAGGCATGCGCCACCACACCTGGCTAATTTTGTATTTTTAGTAGATACGGTTTCACTGTGTTGGCCAGGCTAGTCTCGAACCCCTGACCTCAGGTGATCCACCTACCTTGGCCTCCCAAAGTGCCGGAATTATAGGCATGAGCCACCATGTCCGGCCGATTATTTATTCTTTTAGTGAGATACAAAAAGAATCTCCTAGCAGTCATGTGCAGGAAAATGTTAAATAAATAGAAGTTGCAAATGCCAGTAATGACCAGGAGCTAATTTCATTCTCTGATTGTTGTGACAGTTCTAATATTATTGCTGGTCATTGTTGCATATTTTTGGCCTCTGCCTCTTCCAAGTCTCTCTCCCTTCCTCCTGGTCCTAGCTACTCCCTCTGGTTTCCATCTCCAACTCTTTTTTGGAAAAGTTCACCTGATCCCATCACTGTGGTTTTCTCATGAATTAATGAAAAAATGCCTCGCACCTGGTGAACACTGGCTGTAATCAGCAGCAGGGAAATTACTCTCCTCACTATTGTTCTTACTTGACATGCCTTCACTGCTTTCTCATTGTCTTCAAATTAAAGCCCAGGCACCTTAGCATGACTCATGGAAACCAGGCTCTGATTTCTCTCAGCCTCAATTCTCACCACCTTCCCACCCTCCCTAGTCCAGCCACAGAAGCGCTTGCAACTTCCCAAATGTTCTGTGTTCTCTCGACCGCAGCTCTTTGCACAGGCTGCTTTGTCTGCTAAGAATGCCCTTCCAGGAATCCAGGCATTGCATCCCAGGACCCAGGCATTCACAGATGACAAACCCAGAGGGGCGACTTTAAAGGGGTTTGGCTCTCAGAAGTTTATCCCAGTTGGGCAGAGTGTGTGTGAATCGAATGCTGGACGCTGGCTGAGTGGGAGCTGCATCTCTAGCCCTAATTTTGCCTCTCTTTCTTGTCTTAACTGACCCTCGACTCTCTGCTGAGGACACTGTTTGCCCTTGGCCTTTGAGAGTTAAGGTTTTAAAAAAATCCCTGACTCCAGATGTGGAGGCAGACGCTGCCTTCTCCTGCTTTTCATTGCCACTTCCAGATCCTTGCACACTTGCCACTGTTCAGCCTCCCTCTCCTCTCCCAACCTTCACTCACATTTCATGCAGCGACTCTGCCTCTAGGACCAGGCGGTGGCTGGGTGCTTTCTCACGCAGTAGGTGTCTCAACATATCTTCCCAAATCACCTTGCAGGAAAGTTATGCTTAACCCTGCTTTATAGATGGAGAAATTAGAAGCTTAAAGAGGTGAACGTTTGCTCAAAGTCTTGGCCAGGGTTGCAAACTCACACCCACTTCTGGGTCTGTGTTCTTTCCCCTATGCTGTGGTCTTGGAAAGTTTAAGGTTATGTCAGTGCTGATACTAAGTGGTGACCATGGGCAAGTCACTGGCCTTTTATGGACCACAATTCTTTTATTTTAAAGCTGGGGAGACCCATATCTATCTTCCCCTTTCATGGGGTTGTTGGATATTTCAAAGCAACTAGAAAGCTCTTTCTAGAAGACACATGAACTTTAAAAGGCCAGTTGAAAGGTCCAACCCTCTGGCTCACACACTGTCTGTCCAAACTGGGATACACCTCAGAGATGAGCCCATTTAAGGTCCCCTCTCTGGGTTTGTCGTCTGTGAATGCCTGGGTTCTGGGATGCAGTTCCTGGATCCTTGGAAGGGCATTCTTAGCAGAGAAACCAGCCTGTGCAAAGAGCTGAGGTCGACAGAGCATGGAGCATTTGGAAACTTGCAAGGGCTTCTATGGCTGGACTAGGGAGGGTGGGAAAGTGGTGAGAATTGAGGCTGAGAGAGAGCAGGGCCTGGTTTCATTTATTTATTTATCCATTCATGGTATCTACTGAGGGCTCTCTGAGCTGGACTCTGGACCAGGACAGGAATCAAGCTCTTGTCCTTGTGAACTCCATGTGTCTTGACATGCTAAAGTGCTTGGGCTTTGAGGACAGTGAGAAGGCAGTGAAGGCATTTCTAGTAAGGATGATGCTGATGAGAGTAATTTCCCTGCTGCTAACAGCCAGTGTTCGTCAGGTGCGAGGCATTTCTTCATTAACTCATAATGCACTCAACAGCAATTGTAAGGGGGATAGATGTTATTCTCATTTTAAGGTGAAGAAGCCATGAGAAGACTAAGGTTCGGAGATGTTAAGTAACTGACCCAAAGGGTACACAGGCGGTCTGTTGCTGATCCAGACTTCAACCCAGGCTGTCTGACTCTAGGGACCACTCTCTTAACCCTGCCCTTCTCCTCAATGGTCAGAGCTGAAGCATCATCTTGTTTGATTTTTCAGTTTACCTTTTTGAAAGTTAAATCTGTGAAGGATGAAAGGAGGAGAGACTAGAAGCAGAGAGGCCCATTGGAGGCTCTGGTTCAGGCAAAAGAAGATGGTGAGTTTAATCTGGGAAGGGGGGTGACTTTGAAGTTTGGCAAATTCAAGAGGCTTTAGGAAATTAGAATGACTAGTACATTGATCCATTCACTCAGCAGCTACTATTTGTGTACTTAGAGGTGGGATCTTGCTCTGTCATCCAGGCTGGAGTGCAGTGGTACAACTATGGTTCACTATAACCTCAATTTCCTGGGTGCAAGTGATCCTCCTGCCTCAGCCTACCAAGTAGCTGGGAATATAGGTGCATGTAACTACTAACAATTTTTATAGAGATGGGTTCTGTCTATGTTGCCCAGACTGGTCTTGAATCCCTGGCTTCAAGTGACCCTCCTGCCTTGGCTTCCCAAAGTGTTGGGATTACAGGTGTGAGTCACCATGCCTAGTCATCTGTTTATTGAGCAGCTAAGATGTGCCAGGCCCAGAAATGGCCAGGCCTGGGTTGGGGGGTGACCCGGAAAGATTGCCGGTCTGCGATTGAGAGGGGTGAGTCAAAAGTGACCTCACCAGATAAGGAGAGTTCTTCCTGAAGTGAAGGTGCAGCCCACACCGCTGCCTGGGGCAGAAGGAGTTGAGGGGACCTTCCTGGAAGATTCCCATCCTGCAGGTGGGAAGCGAGGGCCATCTGCAAGTGGGGCCACCTGTAGTTTCCACCTGGCTGTGATGGGTTCCTTTTTGGCTCAGGTTGAGGTTTGCCTTGGCATGATTCCTCATTAATTACCCTTGGAGGTAATTCTGCAAATGCCAGTAATGACCAGTAGTTAATCTCTCTCTCTCCTGCTTGCCTCGCTTCTTCATTTGTTTTTTTCTTTAATGGGCCATCCAACCTTGTTGGAATGTTTACCAAAGCAGGCTAGTTAGAGATGTAAATAAATGAATTTACCTTGTCTAAAGGATCTGGAGATAGAATTAAGGTGAGAGGAGTAATTTACAGGTGAATAATTACTTGGAAACCTCAGCGGAGAGACTGCTGGGGTTCTCTAATTATTTCCCTTCTCCCAATTTTCTCTTCTTTGAACTGCTAGCACGGGGGTGGACGGGGGTGGCATGGGGGGCTAGAGATGTTATTCTGGATTTCCCCTGGTGATTGTGAAATTCCTTCTGGGGAGGACCTTGCCAGGATGTATGGTTGTGACTTGCATGGCACTTTCACACCATGACTTCATTCAGATCCTCAGTGAGCACTCTAGGTGGATGGTATGCCTAGCCCTATTTATGGTTGGAGCAATTGAGGTTCCTATAGGTGAGGTCATTCCCCACCAGCCATACCACGGATCAGTTGCATATTGTGGCTCAGACCCACGTTTCTGACACTCCCCCCGCCCTACAGCTGCCTATAGAGCTTCCTCACCTGCCAGGCTGTTTTCTGCCTTCCCCAGGCAGGCCCTTGCCCCCTCCCAAACACCCCAGGCCGCACGTGTCCCTCTGCATGGAGCTGAAACGTTCTTTGGCGAACAACCTGCTCCCTCTTCCCTGTAAGCTGGTGGCCGCGCCCCTTCCTTACGCAGCTCATTTTCCATTTTAAGATTTCCTGTTTGAACTAAAGGGCAAAGATCTCAGCAGTATCAGCCTGGAGCCGGGCTTCTGTGTGTATAAAGGGGAGCCCTGGTCCCTGCCCTCTGTTTGTCCACTGGCCTTATCGACGGAGCCCAAGTCCCAAGTTCAGAGGCTTCAGTTCCTTCCCGATTTGCTGGGTAAAGTCCGGCCCTTCCGTGCGGGCGGCCAGGGCGGGTGGCCAGCCCGGAGCCAGCAGTCATTTATGGCCGGGCAGTGCTTCCGTCCTGCCTGGCAAGCCACTGGCTGCCGCTGACAGACGGAAGATGGAGAGACAAGGACTCTTGGGGGTGCTTTCTCTTTGCCGTCCTTCCCTTTGTCCTCTGCTGAGGGCTGACTCCTCTGGGGCTCTGCTGGCCTGGCAGCCATGTGTCCCTGTCAATAGGGACAGACAGAGAGGAGGTCTGGGCTCCCTGAAGCCTCCTTGAAATTTTATCTTCTTATGGGGTAGATTTGGCTCTCCAGGCCAGCACATACACTCACACACATATTCACGGTCAAGCACACACTCCCAGATAAAAACCGAGGCTCTCTATAGCTGAGTCCTTGCTCAGAGACACTGAACGGGTGCCATTTTTATGCGGGATAATAAGAACTGTATCTTGGGAAGAACAGCGTTTTGGTTCCAAGGTCCTTTCATCTCCTATGTCTCATCTGATCTGGAGGAAAATCAGGAGTCATCCAGATAGTTATCACCTGTGTTTTACAGCCGAGAGAAACTGAGAATCGATGGCTTCATTTAATCATCCCTTTATTCAACGGGAGTTCCTAGGGAGCTTGCATCCACCAGGTGCTAAGGATTAAGAGATGAAGTAGGTACAGTCCCTCTTCAGGTTGCTCAGGAAGTCAGTGATTGCAAGGCGGGGCACCAAATGCCAGAAGCAGCACCCTGGGGTGCCATGGGAGGAGGGAGTCAGGGCATGGGTTGGGGCTGGGGAAATGTTCCCATAAGGTTTGTCCAAAACCGCTGTGAAGCACAAGGATACCCGGAGAAGGGCTGTAGTTCTTGATGGAATGCACGGGACACGTCCTATCTTCGAGTCTAGGCACACATTGTGCATGAGGCTCTCTCTGCAGTGAAAGGCAGCCCTAGAGACACAGAGGAGGGGCTTCCTCTATTTGTGAACTGCTTTCTCTCCAGGGCCTAAAATGGAGCACTCGATAAATATTTGCTGTTGAATGGACACATACTACATACACACGTGCACACACAGTGCATTCCACTCTATCGCAGAGCTATAGAACCTACAAGCTGAAGGAAGCTTCTAGAATAGTGCAGATTGATGGCTGGGGGCAGGTCCAGAGCCGGAGCCATGGTGACCTGATTCTAGATCTCAAATGCCTGCCCTGAAGACCATGGGACTAGGTATTGAGGCACCCAAGTTCTGGTCTCTTTTACAACAGCTTTCAATTTCGTGTGACCTAATTTTTTTCCATTGCAAAATAAGGAGGCCCTGTTGGCTGACCTCAGGAAGCCCCCTTTTCTGCTCTAACATTTAGTTAGTCTGGGAATGGGCAAATAGTACTAGGTAGGAATTTCCCTAAGCTGAGGAGAGTCCTTCTCTTTCCATCCTGATACAGCAGGCTTCTGTCTGGTCTCCCTTGCCAGCCCTTGTTGCCAGAGAAATGTCGGCCCCGTGGTCACTGCTGCTGTCTCTCTGGGCTGTTTGCCTTCCCTGCTGCCTGCTGGCATGGAGGGGTGAGGGGCTACCATGTGGCTATTCTCCCACCCCCAGGCCCAGCCTCCCTGTTCACTTCATCAGAACCAGGTGTCTAGGAACTGAACAGTCTGGGGATGACAGGGTGTCACTAGGCTCTTCTAGGCTGTGGTCAGCCCAGAGCCCCAGAGCCTGTGCAGAGTCCTGCCTGGGGACTGTCCCATCTGGCCTGCCCTTCCTCCTTCCCTCTCATGGCCGCCGAAGTGTGGCATGGTCTGCAGTACATTTCTCTTGAGGCTCAGAGACTTCAGCAATGGCTATGAAAGTCATGGAGTCCCCATTGTGCCCTCAGCCCGCAGCCAGCATCTTTTCTGGGAGATGGCACTTCAAGAGGTCATGGGGAAGGACTGTCTCCATCAGACCACCCCACCGGGCAGCCTCTCCCGGAACTTTGAGCCTTTCCCAGTGGCATCCATGCCCTTTCCACATGATTTACCTCCCCTCCCCCATGGTGTTGTCCTTTTCTATCCCCCCTCTGGGAGGGAACCCGGGACAGTGGAACTTGAAGTTGGAAAGATCAGGGAGCCTTTAAATCCCAGCCATTCTGCAAATCAGCAGTATGACTTGAGCCTCAGCTTTTTCATCTATAAAATAATTACTTTTTCCCAGGCTTGTTATGAAGATTCTACGAGATTATAGTGCATTAAAGCTCTGGGCAGGTAATCGTAGTGAACAATACTGTAGAATTAGCTATGTACTAGGCACTGTTCCAGCATTCCTCAAGCCTAGGAGGAAGGTACTATTTACTCCCATTTTACAGAGAGGTTAAATCATGGCCCAAGGTGAGGTAACTTGTGGGCGGCAGAGCTGGGGTCATGAATCTAGAAGACTGGCTTGTTTTTGTTTTTGCTTTTTGAGACAAGGTCTCTCTCTGTTGCCCAGCCTGGAGTGCAGTGTAATGGCACAATCATGGCTCACTACAGCCTTGACCTCCCTGGGCTCAGGTGATCCTCCTACCTCAGTCCCCCAAGTAGCTGGAACCACAGGTGTGTGCCACTACACCTGGCTAATTTTTGTACTTTTTATAGAGACAGGATTTCACTATGTTGCCCAGGCTGGTCTCCAACTCTTAGGCTGAAGCAATCTACCAGTCTTGGCCTCCCAAAGTGCTGAGATTACAGGTGTGAGCCACTGAGTCCAGCATTCTGACTCTTAAACAGTTGTTCACAGCTTTAAGATGTGTGTGCTTGCTGAGTGTTTCTTGGGTCCAGTTGCTCCCAACTAATTTGGGAGCTGCGAGCATTTGCATTGATGAGACTGATTTGTTTTTTTTTTTTTTTTTTGAGATGGAGTTTCGCTCTTTGCCGCCCAGGCTGGAGTGTAGTGTTGTGATCTCAGCTCACTACAACCTCCACCTCCCGTGTTCAAGTGATTCTCTCACCTCAGCCTCCTGAGTAGCTGGGGTTACAGGTGCCCGCCACCACACCTGGCTCATTTTTGTATTTTTAGTAGAGACAGGGTTTTACCATGTTGGCCGGGCTGGTCTGGAGCTCCTGACCTCAGGTGATCCTCCCGCCTAGGCCTCCCAAAGTGTTGGGATTACAGGCATGAGCCACCGTGCCTGGCCAGATGATGCTGATTCTTAAGCCATCTTGGGGGTTTCATTCACCCCTTTTTCTCCCTTTGTTACCTTCCCACATCCTCTCCACACATCAAGGGCTGGGATCTGGCTCCATTTTCTAGTTCTCTACCCGTGAATGGGAGCAAAGTGCCTTAGGCCAAAGTTTTGTTAAGAGGTATAAACTGAATGAGGGTTTGTCTTTGGGGTCTGCCATTTAAAAGGAGGTCAGAAAATGGCCTCTGAGTGAATCAATTCAACAGACACTAAAAAGACAGGGCAGAGGCTGCTGCCACAGAACTTACAGCCGGTGGTGTTGCTGGCAGGATCCCCCCACCCAGGCTAAGCTGTCAGGAGCAAGAGGGATGCGTGTCTTAGCTTTAGCACCTACAGGCCACAGAGGTCAGGCTGGGAGGGAACTGGGAAACCAGATCAGAGAAAGAGGCTGTGCCCATTTCACAGAGAGGAAGGGTAAGGGTTAAGGCCCAAACCCAGCACTCAGACTCTTGACTGGGTGATTTCTTTGACTCCTTTCTTCCTTTTACATTTTGTCACTATTTTATTTTATTTTATTTTTTAATTTAATTTTATTTTTTATTTCCATAGGTGTTTGGGAAACAGGTGGTACTTGGTTACAAGGGTAATCCTTTAGTGGTGCAACCATCACCGAGCAGTATACACTAAACCCAACGTGTAGTCTTTTATCCCTCACCCCTCCCAGCCTTTTCCCCAAGTCCCCGAAGTCCATTGTATCTTTCTTATGCCTTTGCATCTTCATAGCTTAGCTCCCACATATGAGTGAGAACGTAGGAAGTTTTTGGTTTTTCATTTCCTGAGTTACTTCACTTGGAATAATAATCTCCAGTTCCATGCAGGTTGCTGCAAATGCCATTAATTCATTTCTTTTTATAAATTTCATTATCTCTATTTTCAAAACCCCAGGAGAGAGAAGAAGGCCCCAGCGACCCATGATGGGTGGAAGTCCCACATGTAGATAGGGGTCCTGGAAGAAGGTTGTTGCCTGTCCTGAGAAGGGGCATGAGGCAGGGTGAAGATGAGGGAGTTTAGCAGCAGGAGAGGAGATGAGGCGACTTGCCCAGGGACACAGAACTTTTCTGCCTCCAGGAAGACAGTATCACTGTATCACTTCTTATCTGGCAAGCTGAAGGCTCCTTCTTTTTGAGACAGAGTCTTGCTCTGTCTCCCAGGCTGGAGTGCAGTGTGGTATGATAACAGCTCACTGCAGCCTTTCCCTCCCAGGCTCAAGTGATGCTTCTACCTCAGCCTCCCGAGTAGCTGGGACCACAGTCGTGCACCACCATGCCCAGCTAATTAAAAAAACTTTTTTTTTAGAGACAGGATCTCACTGTGTTGCCCAGGTTTGAGAGGGCCTTCTGTCCAGAGAGTTTGAGGCAACAAACTAGAAGCAGCACAGTGAGAAGCACTTGTTCTGGGAACGCAGAGCCTTGAGTTTGCTACCTGGCTCTGCCACAGAGTCACTGCATGGTCTAGAGTGTTGCTCTTCCTATCTGGACTCACCTGTCCCAGCTGCATAAAGATACCCTGTCCGCTGACCGCACATCTCCAGGCAGATCCAGGCTCAGGCTCAGTCAACCATTCTCATGTTCTTTTTTTTTTCCTTGAGACAGGGTCTCGCTCTGTTGCCCAGGCTGGAGTGCAGTGTAGTGGCACGGTCACGGCTCACTGCAACCTTGATTTGCTGGGCTTAAATGATCCTCCCACCTCAGCCACTAGAGTAGCTGGAACTACCAGCATGCACTACCACACCTGGGTAATGTGTAAAAATTTTTTGTAGAGACGAGGTCTCACGATGTTGCCCAGGCTCATTTCCGTGTTCTTGCATTAGCGATCAGGGTACAGGAGTCGTTCTAGGCTGGGGAAGAGAAAAATCTTTATTTCTATTTTCCAATCATTTAATTCTTCTGTGAGTTTGCTCCTGTAACATCTACTGCAGGTGAGAGTTTCCTTTTAGTTTCTAACAAGAAATGCATCGTTTCCTTCTTGTGACTTGAAATAGAAAAGAGAAGACAGGGGTAGCAATAGAATGCCTTACCTAGGACAGAGGTGAGATCGAAAGGGGAACCTCAATTCTAAGGCAACATTAGTTGTAAGTCACATTTTTAATTCAATACTTGCCTTTATGGGGCAGGGCAGCAGGGAGGGGAAGGAAGATGCATAGTCACCATGCACATCTGTGGTAAGTTCTAGCCAGACTTCAGAAATGGCCAAATATGAAAAAAAAAAAAAAAAAAAAGGTGTGTTAGGATGGAGGAAATATGATATTTACTTAGAAATGAAAATCGATTGCCTTTAACTTACGATAAGATAATTATGTTCCCCTGAGTCATTGTCATGCATTTGTGTTCATAAACCTCCCTCATTAAGTAGTAAGGGTACGCATTTTATCTTAATTCGTTTTTTATAGGGCTGTGAATTCCTGCATTTATCTACCTTTGTTTTCCTGTGTAGACACAAGGCTGCCCGGCCTCCCAGAGGTGAGATAACTTATTATCCAGCAACTATTTCCCTGGAACCCAGCCTGAGCTGAAGTGGGCTTTCATTTCTCCTCTTACTGCCTTGCAGTGTAACTTTGGGTACACTTTATCTGCCTGCCTCTGATTTCTGGTCTGGGTGAAGTTAATATATTAAATCTCTCATAGGGCTATTGAAAGGGTCAAATGAGATACAGTTATACCACTTCTATGAAGGAGGAGCCGATGCTGTCTAAAGCCCATGCATGAACTCAGCCATTCCTCTCTACTGTCTCAGTTAACAAGAATGGCCCATGTAAACATGAATTGGTGTTGGGTTGTTAATGTGATCTCCTGAGAAGGGGCAGGAGAAAGTCTCTGTGAATGGAGCCAATTCTGATGGAGGCTCAGAGATCACGTTGCCTGGGTTCAAATTTTTGCTTGACAACTCACCAGCTGCATAACATTGAACATACCATCATGTAACTCTTTAGGTCTCAGTTTTTTCATCTGCAAAATGGGAGTAGTAATAGTATGTACATGATAGAATAATTGTGAGGATTCAATGGGAATATCAAATGTGTGTATAGAATTTAGTGCAGTCAATAAGAGCTCTATTATTTTTTAATCAAAATATGTGCCAGACATTGTACTAGACACTTTACATATATTAGCAGCTGACACCAGCAGGTTCCCCTAAAAGCCTGAATCACCTCTCTTGGGTCTGATCTTTGCAGAGGATCCTGGGTTAAGATGGGAGCTTCGGTGATTGCTGGAGAGCTCCATAGGGCAGCTCAGTATTTTCAGTCTCTCCTTGGGCAAACCTTACCTTGGTGTCAGAAAAGGTCACTTCTAACAGCAGAGACCCTTTGAAACTCCTTACGTTTAAGGGAGGCAGGCCAGTACCACTTGTTGGATACTCTCTAGGTTCCCAGCATCTCAAAATACTTCAGATACTTCAGGTCAGTCAATCCTTGTGAAAACTCCACAGTGCCAATGTTATTGTCCCATTTTGCAGTTGAGGGACGTCATAGTGTGTGGTTGTTAAAGACCATGGGCTCTGGAGCTATACTCCTTGGATTCAAATCCAAGCTTTTCCATCAACTAATTGTATGACCATGGGTACTTCTAAGATCTGTGCCTCAGTTTACTTTTCTGTTAAATGGGAATAGCAGCCACATTTCATGGGTGATAGTGGAAATTCCATTAGCTATTTAATGATTCCCCATAAATGGTAGCAGGAGGCTGATGCTGCTGGAGAAAAATGATCAGAAAGGAGAAGTCCAGGCCAGGCACAGTGGCTCATGCCTGTAATCCTATCACTTTGGGAGGCCGAGGCAGGTGGACAACCTGAGGTCAGGAGTTTGAGACCAGACTGGCCAACATAGTGAAACCCTGTGTCTACTAAAAATACAGAAATTAGCTGGGCGTGGTGGCACACCCCTGTAATCCCAGCTACTCGGGAGGCTGAGGAAGGAGAATCACTTGAACCTGGGAGGTGGAGGTTGCAGTGAGCTGAGATTGTGCCATTGCACTCCAGCCTGTGTGACAGCAGCAAGCTCTGTCTCAAAAAAAAAAGGAAAAGTCCTACCTGTAGGTACTTAGCCAGGAAGAAGTAGAAGTAAGTCTACCACCTGGAATCCAGATAGGCTTGACTCTAAAGCTTATGCTGATCGACAGTATTGTGTTTTCCTCCTTAGCTGAGCTTTCCTAACCAAATTAGTTCTAGACAGAGCCCAGAGGCTGCTGAAAGGCCATCTTTAGAGATGGAAGGCAACAGTAGCTGCTCCTATGGAGCTACTTCTCAAGGACCTAGCAAAGACCTAATGACTTACACTTGATCAAGGAAAACAGTTCACAAACCATCACAGGCTAATTCTTGTGGTCCATGCAGTGCAGGCATTCAGGAAAAATGTGTCTGGCTTGTACCACTGATGAGAGAATTATGTGGCACATTTGCTCTTTTTTATTTTTTATTTTTTTCGAGATGGAGTCTAACTTTGTCACCGTGGCTGGAGCGTAGTGGTAAGATCTCAGTTCACTGCAACCTCCGACTCCCAGGTTCAAGTGACTCTCCTGTCTCGGCCTCCTGAATAGCTGGGATTACAGGCACCTGCCACCATTCTCGGCTAATTTTTGCAGTTTTGGTAGAAATTGGGTTTCATCGTGTTGGTCAGAGTGGTCTCAAACTCCTGACCTCAAGTGATCCGCCCGCCTCGGTCTCCCTAAGTGCTGGGATTACAGGCATGAACCACCATGCCCTGCCACATTTGCTCTTATTATTATTATTATTTTGTCACCCAGGCTGGAGTGCAGTGGTGTGATCTCAGCTCATTGCAACCTCGACCTCCCGGGCTCAAGCAATCCTCCCACCTCAGCCTCCTGAGTAGTGAGATGATAGGTGCATGCCACCACACCCAGGTAATTTTTTGTACCTTTCGGAGAGATGGTGTTTTACCATGTTGTCCAGGCTGGTTTTGAACTCTTGAGCTCAAGTGATCTGCCCGCCTTGACCCCCAAGAATTACAGGTGTGAGAAACTGCACCTAGCCTGCACATTTGCTATTTTTGTAGACTCTTTTAGGGGATGTCTGTCCTTCTAGAGAGAGAGAGAGAGAGAGGTAGAATATGCAATCCAGGATGGAGGAATAGAATGCAGCCAGCATGTCAGGAGGGGATGGATGGAGAAGGCAAGGAATGATATTTGGGTACCTGCTCTATGTCCAGCACAGAGCCCGATGCTTCCCTGATTGGATAGGTACTGTCTCCCCACTACCCCATAGAATAACTCGGGGAGCTGCAGGGCATTGTATAAGGCCACACACAAAGAAGTGGTGGAGTGACTGTTTCAGTCCTCCTGGTCCGATTTCAGTGTCTTTAACACCCCAAGACCTTTTCCACTCATGCCCTGAGCACATGCTGGTCTCTGCCTGGAATTTCTCCCATTCTGGGCATACTGCTACATTCTAAAAAATTCTTTCTTTAAGCTCCACGTTTGTCTCACAGTTTCACCACACTTGCAATTATTTATTTATTTGCCTTTAAGCTTGGGGGGTGCGTGGCAGGCAGATTTCCACAGTGAAATGTAAATGACAAGACAGCAATGTATTGTCTGTCTTGTTCATGCTGTGTCCCCAGCACCTAGAACAATCCTTGGCCCTTAGTAAGTATTTAATATTTCCTTAATTAAAAAAAATAAGAGCAGCCGGGCGGGGTGGCTCACACCTGTAATCCTGGCACTTTGGGAGGCCGAGGTGGGCAGATTACGAGGTCAGGAGTTCAAGACTGGCCTGGCCAATATGGTGAAACCCCATCTCTACTAAAAATACAAAAATTAGCCGGGTGTGGTGGTGCACACCTGTAGTCCCAGCTACTCAGGAGGCTGAGGCAGGAGAATCGCCTGAACCTGGGAGGCGGAGGCTGCAGTGAGCTGAGATCATGCCACTGCACTCCAGCCTGGGTGACAGAACGAGACTCTATCTCAAAATAAATAAATAAATAAGAGCAAAAATCTGACTCAGAGTCCAGTTTTATTAAAGATATAATTCATTGGCCAGGTGTGGTGGCTCACGCCTGTAATCCCAGCACTTGGGAAGGCCGAGGTGGATGGATTACCTGAGGTTGCAAGTTTGAGACCAGCCTGGACAACATAGTGGAGCTCCGTGTCTACTAAAATTACAAAATTAGCTGGGCGCGGTGGCGCATGCCTATAATCCCAGCTACTGGAGAGGCTGAGGCAGGAGAATTGCTTAAACCCAGGAGGCGGAGGTTGCGGTGAACCGAGATCAGGCCATTGCACTCCAGCCTGGGCAATAAGAGCAAAACTGTCTCAAAAAAAAAAAAAAAGAAAGGATATAATTCACTGACCACACAATTCACCTAACAGTATACAATTGAATGTTTTTTTAGTATGTTCACAAAGTTGTACATTTTCATCACCCCAAAAGGAAACCTTGCATTCATTAGCAGTCACTCCTTGTTCACCTTCGCCCCCAGTCCCTGGCAAACTTGATCTACTTTCTGTCTGTATGGATTTGCCTGTTCTGGACATTTCATATAAATGGAATCCTGTCATACGCTCATCAGTTGATGGGGATGTGGGTTCTTTCCATTTTTCAGCTATTGTGGATAATGCTACTATGAACATTCGCACACACATGTTTGTGTGGACATGTGTTTGCATTTCTCTTGGGTATATCCCTTCATCTTGTTTCTTCTTTTATTTATTTATTTATTTATTTATTTATTCACTGAGACAGATTCTTGCTCTGTTGCCCAGACTGGAGTGCAGTGGCTGATCTCAGCTCACTGCAACCTCAGTCTCCTGGGTTCAAGTGATTCTCCTGCCTCAGCCTCCCAAGTAGCTGGGATTACAGGTGCGCACTACCACACCCGGCTAATTTTTGTATTTTTTAGTAGAGTCGGGGTTTTGCCATGTTGGTCAGGCTGGCCTCAAACTCCTAACCTTAGGTGATCGGCCCGCCTCCTCCTCTCAAAGTGCTGGGATTACAGGTATAAGTCACCGTGCCCAGCCTACCACCTTGCTTCTTAACTCTCTTTTGACAGTCAATGATGGAAGCCTCTCATTTGTATGGGCACAGCCTGGCCTTCTGGGAGGAGCTAATCTGCCTTTCCTCCTATTCCAACTGTGTCTACTCAGGATTTACCCTCCAAGGACATCTCCAAAAATGCTGGGGCTGGGGGAATCTGAAGCCTTCCCATCCGTGTGGCCTGGCAGGCATGCTAGCCTCTTGGCTTGGAGTCACCACTTACAGTAGCACCTCACCTTTCTTCTTTATAGAGGGAGAACAAAGATCAAAATGGCTCGTCCCCAGACTAAAAGAGGCACAGCATTTTAATGATTAACACTGTAACCTTGTTATTGGCCTGCGCAGGCCTCTTGCCATCAGTGAGGCAGGAACAGCCCTGCTGCCTCTTGCTCTAAACCCCACGGGGAAGGGTAATTTAATAAAGATTCAATGCTTCCCTGTGCCAGTCCCAGGACATACTTCCTCCTGCCATTGAGAGGTTGCTTGGTAGGTTCTGGGCAGTTCTGAAACTCTCCACTGTGACCCACAGTGCCTGCGCCTTTTTTACCTGCCCCCAGGTGCTCTGCAGGACACTTTTCATCTCATCTCATTTTTATTCTTCCAGTCACCCAGCCAAGCAGCTGGACCTATTTCCATTTTACAGATGTGGAAGATGAATCCAAGCTTTAATCTTTCATTCCCCTGCTAGACCAAGGAATCCAGAAATACCTAAAGGAACATCTGGAAGTAAAAGATGCTGCCACAAAGCCAGCAGTTCAACTACTTCTTTGTCTCTTCCTTTTGGAGCGATTTTTCTTTCACTTTACTTGTTTTTGTAAAGAATCTTCCTACCTCTCCATTGCCCCTTCCGTCCCACTCACTCTACCCCTGTCATTCTCCTTAGTTGATCTGGAGTGGATGCAGTGGGACTTACATTTTTTTTTTTTTTTAGCATAATTCAGTCTTCAGCCTTTAATTCAGGTGCTGACTTAACTGGTTGTAAATTCAGTCATTCATGTCATGCTCATTTCCTGTGCTCCTTCTATGTTCAACACCAAGCTCCATGATGTGGATTCAAAGGTGGTTGTGGTGTGGTCCAGGTCTTCAAAGCCCTCATAATCTAGTGGGGAAAGAAGAGATGCAAGCAAGCAGTTTCTAGTTAACATGACTAGAGCTCCTAGAGAGGGATTCACACTGTGTTGCAAGAATACAAGGAAGAAAAGTCAACCTGAAGATAGGCTGGTCTCAGTGGCTCACATCTGTGATACCGGCACTTTAGGAGGCCGAGGCAGGTGGATCACTTGAGGTCAGGAGTTTGAGACCAGCCTGGTCAATATGGCGAAACCCCATCTCTACTAAAAATACAAAAAAGGCCGGGCGCAGTGGCTCACGCCTGTAACCCCAGCACTTTGGAAGGCCGAGGCGGGCAGATCACAAGGTCAGGAGATTGAGACCATCCTGGCAAACACGGTGAAACCCCGTCTCTACTAAAAATACAAAAAAATTAGCTGGGCATGGTGGCAGGCGCCTGTAGTCCCAGCTTCTAGGGAGGCTGAGGCAGAAGAATGGTGTGAACCTGGGAGGTGGCGGAGCTTGCAGTGAGCGGAGATCGCCCCACTGCACTCCAGCCTGGGCGACAGAGCAAGACTCCGTTTCAAAAAATATATATATATATATATGTATATATATACACACACACACAAAAATTAGCTGGACATGGTGGCGCCTGTCTGTAGTTCCAGCTACTTTGAAGGCTGAGGCAGGAGAATCGCTGGAACCTGGGAGGCAGAGGTTGCAGTGAGCCAAGATTGTGCCACTGTACTCCAGCCTGGGTGACAGAGAAAGACTGTCTCAAAAAAAGAAAACAAAACCAAAACCTAACCTGAAGAAATCACGGAAGACCTGCCAGAGAAAGTATCACTAGAGTTGGGAACTGAAGCACAAATTGGAGTTTATTAATTTCTCTTTAATTCCTTTAAAGACCGTATCAGTGGTGTAGACTCCCGCGCTTC
Organism: Colobus angolensis palliatus; assembly: GCF_000951035.1. Classification (NCBI taxonomy): domain Eukaryota; kingdom Metazoa; phylum Chordata; class Mammalia; order Primates; family Cercopithecidae; genus Colobus; species Colobus angolensis. The sequence goes on from NW_012115999.1 coordinate 3,266,054, forward strand.
CAGTCTCCTGCATTTAAACAGACATTCTCCATATCACATACCTGGCCTTTCCTGACAATAGCTGTTGAGACCAGAGACTGACCTCAGGCCCCAAGTAAGCTGATTCTTAGGTAGGCTGGAGATCACTTATTAGTGGCCTGACTTGAAAAGATGAGCTCAGCCAATCAGATTCCTTTTTCGGGAAGTTAGACTTGGAAACAGAGGGATGGATCTAGTTGGTGCTGGTGCTGCATTTGCAAACATACAAGGTAGAATTGGGAAGCCACAATGATTGTGTACCATTGAAGGTGTAGGGACACTAAAGCAACAAGGAAACCGGAGATGCCTAGGGAGAAAGCAGAGTCCAGTGACTTCAGAAACAGAGAAAACAGGAGCTGCCGGGGGTTGACAGTGTTTCTTAGTCCCCACTGTGGCCCTCTAATTCCCTCCCTGTCCTGGAATGTCTGCGTGAGACCACTGATCAGCTCCACATACATCCCCCGCTTTAAAATGAGCTTAAATGAGCCTTGGTTCTTGAAACCCAGGGTCTTAGTTATAACAATATTCCAAAAATGTTTTCATGGAAAGCAAGGCTTTTCTAGTTGGGTAAGAAGAAGAGGTGATAGTGGAACATTCTAAAATAACCAATGTTAGCTCTGAGGGGGTGAGAGGTTTCGTTTGGCTGGGCCTAGAGTCAGCGATGGGGCTGGTAAAATCTGGAGCCAGAGTGGGAGGGCTTTGAGAAGACACCTTCGTCTTCGTAATTTATGGTGAAATTGTTGCAGTAACAACAAGTAAGTTCTACGAGTAACACTAGTAAATCAGGATGCACAAGACTGGCCTTTGCCAGGAATAAGCCCATCCATTTCCCTTTTATTCCTGGCCTCACTTTATAGGTAGTTCTCATCAGAGGCATTTTATCTTGGCTGAACTTTTGGCAATGGCAAAGCTGAGGGGAAATGCTTTTTTTTTTTTTTTTTTTAAAGAATAGCTCATCAGAAAGGCAGGAGAGGGACAGTTGGATGAGGAGTCCGTGATGTGTTAGGAGTTGCCTGATTCTTTTCTCTTTTTTTTTTTTTTTTTTTTTTAAAACAAGCCTCCACCTTTTTACAGGACTCTCTTGCCAGCAGTTTTTGTTATCAGGAGCTGGGAGATTTCATAGTTCTCATTTGTCATTGAACTAGAGTGTTTTCCTGTCCTGCCTCTTCCCAGGGGTGTTGACCTTGGAAAAGTGACTCAGTCTCCTTGAATCTCATTTTCTTTACTTGTAAATGAGGGTAATTATATTTACCCAGCTGAATTCTAGGGTGGTGCTTTTCCAACTTTCTCTGGGGAACCACCAGGGTTTTTTTTTTTTTTTAATTCATTT
>NW_012115999.1:3267451-3269199 GCF_000951035.1 Colobus angolensis palliatus
AAGTGCAGTGGTGTGATCTTGGCTCACTGCAGCCTCCACCTCCTGGGTTCAACTGATTCTCCTCCCTCAGCCTCCCAAGTAGCTGGGACTACAGGTGCATATGCCACCACACCTGGCCAATTTTTGTATATTTACTAGAGATGGGGTTTCACCATATTGGCCAGGCTGGTCTCGAACTGCTGACCTAAAGTGATCCGCCTGCCTGGGTCTCCCAAAGTGCTGGGATTACAAGCTTGAGCCACTGCACCCGGCCTATTTATCTTAATTTTTTATTTTTCAATCCATGATGAACCAATACAAGCATGCAGCTTAGGCCATATGCAACCTGAGTTCAACAACACCCAAACTGGTCTAGAACCCGTTTCAGAAGGTAAGTCTGCTAGTCACATGCTTGAATGTTATGGCAATGTTAAAACATTAGAAAGGTTTCTGGCCAGGCATGGTGGCTCACACCTGTAATCCCAGCACTTTGGGAGGCTGAGGTGGGTGGATCACAAGGTCAGGAGATCGAGACCATCCTGTGAATGGTGAAACCCCTTACTAAAAATACAAAAAACTAGCCGGGCACAGTGGCGGGTGCCTGTAGTCCCAGCTACTTGGAAGGCTGAGGTGGGAGAATGGCATGAACCCCGCAGGCGGAGCTTGCAGTGAGCCCTTGAATAGAAGCCATAGATGTTAGAGTAAATTCTATTCTAGTGACATGAGCAATGAGTAAGAAAGAGCAGTGACATAGCCCTTTGAATCTCATTAGAAGCCTCAATAAGATGTGTGCTGTGATCTGCACCTGCATGACTGACGTGTTATTCTGAATTCAATAATATTCTCTACCTTTGGATAATTAAAATGGGGTCTTACTATAAAGGGTAAGGAGGTGTAGGTTGTGTTTGTATGTGGCCTCTTCTGTAACTCACCTGAAACCCCTGTAGTTGTTCTATTTGAGGTAATAAATTTCCCAATAATTCTTCTTCTTCTTTCTTCTTTCTTCTTCGAGACAGGATCTCACTCTGTCACTCAGGCTAGAGTGCAGTGGTGCAATCATAGTTCACTGCAGCCTCCAACTCCTAGGCTCAAGTGATCCTCCCTCCTTAGCTTCCTGAGTTGCCGGGACTACAGCACAAGCCACCACACCCAGCTAATTAAAAAAACAAAAAACAAGTGAAAACACTTTGTGTGTGTGTGTGTGTGTGTGTAGAGCTGGGGTCTTGCAATGTTGCTCAGGCTGTCTCAAACTTCTATACTCTAGTGATTCCCCACCTCAGCCTCTCAAGGTGCTGGGATTGCAAGTGTGAGCCACCATGCCTGGTCTAAATTTCCTAATTCTTTAAGTCACTTTAAGTTGAGTGCTTTATTCTTCGCTCTTGAAAACACCTTAATTGATATATGTTCCAACTGTGAGTGCTTAGCCAATGGGTTCAGGGGTGACACTGGGGTTAGGGATGTAGGAAAGTATATGCTTTCTAAATTTTGCTTTAAGTTTTCACAGTGAATCTGAGAGATCGTGTTTGAAATAATCCAGTCCATTCCACCCTTCATTCATTTGTTTATTTAAACCTGTTGAGTGCTTCTCATGTGCCAACCACTGTGCCTGGCACTGGGAATACATTGGAGAAGGGCTCTTGCCTTGGGGACATCATGATCTAATTGACAAACACTTTGGTGGCTCTGCTGGCTAAACTGTCTTACAGGATTCTCAATGTCTTGGAAACCATTTACGTGTCCCTTCAAGATTTTTTTTTTTTTTTTTTTTT
>NW_012115999.1:3277529-3278090 GCF_000951035.1 Colobus angolensis palliatus
GATCCACCCTAGTGACCATGGTGATACTTCTCAATACTTCTGTGCAGGTCCTGATGTACATTCACTGGCTCTTTTGTCCTTACCTTATCCAAAGCATTGTAGAAGAGAACAAATACATGTAATCTTCAGGACAGTGCCTTTGCAGGTGGACAGGGATAGCATATCAAGCACTGAACTTTGAGCCTGGGAAGCTTTGAGCTTGTGATGTCTTCAGGGAAATGAACATGTGATTTGCAATAAGTCTGTTTTTATTTTTATTTTTTATTTTTATTATTTATTTATTTGACATGGAGTTTTGCTCTTGTCACCTAGGCTGAAGTGCAGTGGCGTGATCTTGGTTCACCACAACCTCCGCCTCCCGGGTTCAAGCGATTCTCCTGCCTCAGCCTCCTGAGTAGCTGGGATTACAGGCACGTACCACCACGCCCAGCTTATTTCATATTTTTAGTAGAGACGAGTTTTCTCCATGTTGGTCAGGCTGGTCTTGAACTCCTGAGTGCAGGCAATCTACCTGCCTCGGCCTCCCGAGGTGCTGGGATTGCAAGTGTGAGCCACCATGCC
>NW_012115999.1:3278140-3305508 GCF_000951035.1 Colobus angolensis palliatus
ATTTCATATTTTTAGTAGAGACGAGTTTTCTCCATGTTGGTCAGGCTGGTCTTGAGCTCCCGACCTCAGGTGATCTGCCCACCTCAGTCTCCCAAAGTGCTGGGATTACAGGCGTGAGCCACCGCACCCGGCCTGGTCTTCTTTTTCATTTCTCTGAAACTTGTGCTTTTGCTTCTCAGAGGAGAGCCCCAGTTAGGTAGGACCTGGCCCTTTTTTCTCATCCTGCATGTTGAGACTCAGAAAAGAATAGTTGAACCAGGCAGGAGAGAGAAGGGCTTTTGGTGGATGGGGGATGGCAGTTTTGGCAAAGTATAGACATGTTCATTTTTCTTTTCTTCAAGCTCAGGTGAGGAAACCCAGGTAGGTTGTGAGATGGTATGAAGTGTATGTATTCATCATGAGGGCCCCCATGGGGGTGGAAGGCAGGAGCTGAACTCCTCCCTGGAGTTCAGAGCTGGGGTTGATTGCACGGAGTGAGGATTCCTGGTAGGTGTAGAGTCCATGCTCTACCCTTGACAATTGCTCCTTCTCTTCTTTGTACGTTTCACTTGTATTGCTTCTACCACGTCATAAACAGTTTATTGTATTTCCATTCAATTAAACCCAAGTTTATTGAACTAGGTTCAGCGATAGGTACAAGGGACATTGAAATGAATCAGACTCTAGTCCTCATGGGACTCATGAACTAGGGGAAGAGACTGACAGATTGACAGCCCAGAAAACTCAGTATCTAAGTGTTCCCATAATGAGACACACAGAGGGTGAGAAAGCACAGAGATGGGGCTTCTCGCCAGCCATGAGAGGTCATGACGACTTGGGGAATAGTTAGTTCAGTGTGACTGGAGCTGAGTGTCTGTCTTATTTCAGGCTGCTATAGCAAATTACTATAGACTGGGTGGCTTAGAAAACAGATTGATTTCTCACATTTTTGGGGACTGAAAATCCAAGGCCAGGCTGCCAGCATGGTCAGGTTCTGCCAAGTTTCCTCTTCCAGGTTGCAGACTACCAACTTTCTGTTGTAGCCTCTCACATGGCAAAGAGAAGGTGGGAGAGAGTTCTCTGGGTCTGCTGACTTTTTTTTGAGACAGTCTCTTTCTGACACCCAGGCTGGAGTGCAGTGGTGCTATCTCAGCTCGCTGCAACCTCCGCCTCCCAGGTTCAAGCAATCTTTGCCTCAGCTTCCCGAGTAGCTGGGACTACAGGCACATGCCACTGCGCTTGGCTAATCTTTGCAGACACAGGGTTTCGCCATGTTGGTCAGGCTGCTCTCGAACTCCTGATCTCAAGTTATCCGCCTGCCTCGGCCTCCCAAAGTGCTGAGATTACAGGCATGAGTGGTGATTCATTTCTTTCTATACTTCTTTGCCCATTAAAGCCCTTTTCCCTGCACACAGTTAACAATAAAGATACAGTCAGCATCAACCAGATCAAGGGACAGAATAATATGAGGCCTGATTAAAGTTTTGTTGCTCTCGATTCTTACTGCTTGATGATGATATTGTTTGAGTGCTTACAATGTTCAAAGAAGCTTTGTAAGAATTATATAAGTTAGATACCATCATTATCTTTTTTTACATTATCTTTTTTTACATATGGGAAAACTGAGGCTTGGAGTCATTAAGTGTTTTCCCCTGAGGTCACACAGGTAGTGGTGGAACCCATTCCCTTATCCTTATAATGTAATGATGATTAGCATTATGTTTTTCTTGTAATTGTCATTATCATTATTAAATTTATGGACCAAACATTTATCCCAGGTCTGAGCTGTGTACCTCTGAATCCAGGATCCCACTGTAACTTTACAACAGCTCTAGGAAGTTGGCATGATTCCTACAACCCAAACATTCTGCAGCTTTTCGTTCTGAATCTGGTCATTTTGCATAACTCCACATTGCCTGTTTATGGTAAAATTAACTTGTAAGGAAATAAAAAGCACTAATAAAATAACCCTGGATCTATATGACTTCCACATCAGCTGTTTGTTTTTACATCCTCCCTTCCTGTAGTGCTCCATATGTGTTTAGATTTTGATTACAGGTATATGTTCGTTTTTAAATATAGGTGCAATCTGTATAATGTTATATCCTTCCTTTAGTACTTAACATTATTTTATATTCTATATTAGCACATTTTTCCTTTTCTTTTCATTTATTTATTTATTTTTTCTGAAATGGAGTTTCACTTTTGTTGCCCAGGTTGGAGTGCAATGGTGCAATCTTGGCTCACTGCAACATCCGCCTCCCGAATTCAAGTGATTCTCCTGCCTCAGCCTCCTGAGTAGCTGGAATTACAGGCACCCGCCACCACACCCAGCTAATTTTTTATATTTTTAGTAGAGAAGGGGGTTTCACTATGTTGACCAGGCTGGTCTTGAACTCCTGAACTTGTGATCCGCCCACCTTGGCCTCCCAAAGTGCTGGGATTACAGGCATGAGCCAGCACACCCAGCCTATTTTGGGACATTTTTCTAATACTTTATAATTTTCTCTGGCTGTAGTATCTACCTTGTGGATATGCCATTATTCACTTACTTAAAGACAGCTATTTTTTGAACATTTTAGATTATGGTGACTATCTGTGTCTATATTATTTTGAAAATTTCTTCTGAGTTGACTTCTCGATATAAATTGTCAGGAGAGGAGTTATTAAGTTAAAATGTAGTCAACATGTATTTGTTGAGCACCTGGTTGCTCCAGGCTATGTTCAGTAGCTGGAGGCACAACTATGAATGGGAGAAACATGACCCCAGTTCTCCTCAAGCTTACATTGCTCTGGGGCAGAAGGAGACCAAAGGGATAAGCAAATAAACAAACAAAATAATTATGGGCCTGGTGCAGTGGCTTACACCTGTAATCCTAGCACTTTGGGAGGCTGAGGCAAGAGGATCACTTAAGCCCGGGAGTTCAAGACCAGCCTGGGCAACATAGTGAGATCCTGTCTCTACAGAAGATTTAAAAATTAGCTGGGCGTGGTGGTGAATACCTGTGGTCCCACCTACTCGGGAGGCTGAGGTGGGAGGACTGCTTGAGTCCAGGAGGTCGAGGCTGCAGTGAACCATGTTTGTGCCAATGCACTCCAGCCTAGGCAACAGAGCGAGACCCTGTCTCAAAACAAAAACAAAAATACGCACAAAAACAAAAACAAAATAATTATGCATTGTGATAGTGCTGTGAAAAGATAAAGTGATGGGATAGAAAATAACTGGAGGAATCCGCTTGGATAACTTTCCTGGCAGCCACTCTGAGAAAGGGTCATTCGAGCTGAGATCAGAGATGAGAATGAGCTGGCCGTTCAGAGTGATCCCCCGAGAGAGAGCGCTCACGTGCACAATGGGCACCTGAACATATGGAGTGGGCTTGATCTGTGAACAGCGTATAGTATACAGACAGCCACACGTTTCAGTGTAATCCCTTCCTCCAAAAATCTGGATTCTGTTTACTGAAATTCTTTAATTCTTCTCTCCTGACTCCTGTGTGGCCTCCTGATGCATTTCTCTGTTTTCACTTTTGTCCCTCTTCAGTCAATTTGCCACTCAGCAGCCAGCATAACTGTGTAAGTGTGGATCATGCATGAGCTGCAAGTTTGAGAAACCCCATAATAACCCTGTCTCATATAAAAAAAAAAATGCATTTAATGGCTTATATAGCTGAAAAGTCCGGGTACATCTGGATCCAAAGGGTCAAACAATAGCTCAGGACTGTCTCAGCTCTGCTTGCCTCTGGGAGTTACTCTTAGGCATGCTGTCCCGCTGTTGTAAGATGGGCACTGGCAGCTCAGTTTGCATCTTTACCAGCAGTTCAGGCTGAAGTCTTGTTTATTGGCCTGGTTGAGCGACATGCTGGGAGTGAGTTGGTGAATTGGTTGGGATGATGGAGAGGCTGGGGGAGGCAGTAATGAATTAGCCAAGCATGGATTTCTGGTTCTGCAGAGGGAAGTCAATACCATCCAAACCTCATAGGATGAGAGTAGTGAAAGGGTAATTATTGAAAGGAAAATAACATTCTACTGCCAGAGGAAGGGGTGGAATGCTGGGCAGGCAAATGCAAGATGATCTCCACCATCGTCTCCACCTCTGTCTCCATCTCCACTTACATTTACCTCCATATCTGCAGAGAGATTCACCTCTCTCACTCATTACATGTAGCCACACTGGCTTCCTTTCTCATCCTGGGACCCCTGAACTCCTATCTGTCTCCGACACTTGGCACATGTACCTTCTCTCTGCTCCGATCGCTCTTGGAATGACCCTTCAGCTCTTAGCTCAAATGATTTTTTCTCAGAAGCTTCCTTGGCTGTCTTTCCCTGGCTGTCCATTCAGGTGGGACTACTTCAATTAATTTCTTTTTCTAAGAAACAGGATCTTTTTATTGGCCAGGATGGTCTTGAACTCCTGGGCTCAAATGATCCTCCCACCCCATCCTCCTGAGTAGCTGTGACTACAGGCATACACCACTGCTCATGATCCCCAATTAATTTCTGTTCCATCACCTTGTCTGTCTCTTTGTTTGCCCCTTTGGTCTCTGTCTCTACCACCAGTATATAAGCTTGGAGAGGATAGGAACTGTGCCTGTCCTGTTCCTTGCGGTTTCTCTAGCTCCTCAGACACCTGGAACATAACAGGTGCTATGTTTAGAGTAAATATATAGAGAGTAAAGGAATGAATGGATGGACATTAGTGTCTTCGGTCTTCCTGGATTGTGATGAAGTCACTGGATTAAATAGCATAGATCTAGACCAGGGTCCCAAACTCAGAGACCAGGAGCCACCAGAGCTTAAGCTTTGTTGTTGTTGTTGAGTCAGGGTTTCCTAGAGGGACAGAATATATATATATATATATATAAAATATGGAATTTATTAAGCATTAACTTACATGATCACAAGTTCCCACAGTAGGCTGTCTGCAAACTTGAGGAGAAGGAGTGCCAGTCTGAGTCTCAAAACTGAAGAACTTGGAGTCCAATGTTTGAGGGCAGGAAGCATTCAGAAGGGAGAGAGATGTAGGCTAGTCAGTCTCACCTTTTCACGTTTTTCTGCCTGCTTTAGATTCACTGGCTGCTGATGGGATTATGCCCATCAGATTAAGGGTGGGTCTGCCTTCCCCAGCCCACTGACTCAAATGTTAATCTCCTTTGGCAACACTCTCACAGACACACCCAGGACCAATACTTTGCATCCTTCAATTCAATCAAATTGACACTCAGCATTAACCATTACAGACGGAGTCTTGCTCTGTTGCCCAGGCTTGTGTGCACTGGCATGATCACTGCTCACTGCAACCTGCACTTCCAGATTCAAGCGATTCTCCTGCCTCAACCTCCCAAGTAGCTAACTTTTGTAATTTTAATAGAGATGGGGTTTCATCATGTTGCCCAGGCTGGTCTTGAACACCTGGCCTCAGGCAATCTGCCCACTTTGGCCTCCCAAAGTGCTGGGATTACAGGTGTGAACCACTGCGCCTGGCTTTGACTTCAGAAGTTTTACTTCCTAGCTTTGTTTTTTTTCCTACCTTGAACAAGCCAGTAGACCTTTCCTGTGCTTCAGGTTTTTTTCCTAGCATCAGCACAAAGATCCTTACCCCCTGGGAGTAGGGGGAGTGGTGGGAATCAAAAGTGATGTGAGATGTGTCTGGGTTTTATAACCTGAAGGGTGTTAACGCTAGGGCTTGTTATTGCCAATAGATGGCGGAACCGTCTGGGGGTGGGATCCCAAGCCACCCCCACTTTGCGCCCTTTCCCCTCTCCCTTCCTTCCATGTCTGGTTTCTAGCTCTCTTATATCCTTATATATTAATCAGTTTATTTGCCAAATATTCACTGAGTGGCTGCACTATCCCTGCCCCAGCGCTAGGTGCTGTGTTATGATGGTGAGCAAGTCTTGTCCGGGGAGTTGTAGGGGTGTGTGTGTGTGTGTGTGTGTGTGTGTGTGTGTGTTCGCGCCTGTGCATGTGTGCAGTAGGGAGAGCAGAGACAGGAATGAAGGACCCCTCTCCAACCCCAGCAACCTGTTTTTTTTTTTTTTTTTTCGAGACAGAGTTTCACTCTGTTGTCTAGGCTGGAGTTCAGTAACATGATCTTGGCTAACTTCTACCTCCTGGGTTCAAGCGATTCTCATGCCTCAGCCTCTGGAGTGACTGGGGTGGTGGGCATGTGCCACCATGCCCTGCTAATTTTTGTATTTTTAGTAGAGATGCGGTCTTACCATGTTGCCCAGGCTTGTCTCAAGCTCCCGGCCTCAAGTGATCCATCCACCTCGGTCTCCAAAAGTGCTGGGATTACAAGCATGAGCTACCACATATGGCTAATTTTTGTATTTTTAGCAGAGACAGGGTTTTGCCATGTTGGTCAGGCTGGTCTCGAACTCCTGGCCTTACGTGGTCTGCCAGCCTTGGCCTCCCAAAGTGCTGGAATTACAGGCATGAGCCACCTCACCTGGCCATGAGGTCTTCTCCAGATTATTCTGCCTGTTTATTTGCAAAAAGATGGTGACCCCTGGCTTTCAATGATAATTGTGTGTGTGAAGAACTGGCAGGTCATCAACTGTAATTTTTTTTTTAATTAAAAAATTAAGATGATCTTCAAAGGCACAGAATTAAAAACACCAGGAATGAAAATCACTAGGTTTCTCATTTAGTGCGGACACAATGGTTTGCTTCCTCTGATTTCTCCCCAGAGGCCCAGGGTATGGAGCAACCTCAGGCCAGCCTGCTCGGCTCTTCCTCATTTGGCCAGGGCGCTTGCTGAGTGTGAAGCCTTCTTCCAGAGCTCTTCATGTGAACAAACTGCACGCAGCCCTCGATTTCATCACTGCCTGCAAGGGCTCAGGACCCTCCAAGCGTGCCTTTCATCTTGGTAGTCTTTATTCTTTCATACCCTTCCGTCTGTCATCAGGATTTGGGCCTGATAACGTAGTTCAGAACACTCTAGAGGTTTTGTCAGATGCCACTTTAGCTTTCTGGTGAAGACTCAAAGAATATATGCCTGGCTGAGGCTGGCACATTTATCCTTGTGGCTATTTTGGTCATTGGCTTTTGGGGAAGTGTGCTCCCTGTGGGGGCCTCTCTGAAATCTCCATACTAAGGCATGGATGGGAAAAACAAAAACCTTCCCAGAGCAAGCTGAAGGGTGAGAAAGAAAGAATTTTTTTTTTTTTTTTTTGAGACAGAGTCTTGCTAGGTTGCCCAGGCTGAAGTGCAGTGGTGTGACCTCGGCTCACTGCAAACTCTGCCTCCCTGGTTCAAACGATTCTCCTGCCTCAGGAGTAGCTGGGATTACAGCCATGCACCACCACCCCTGGCTAATTTTGTAGTTTTAGTAGAGATGGGGTTTTGCCATATTGGCCAGGCTGATCTCGAACTCCTGACCTCAGGTGATCCGCCCACCTCGGCCTCCCAGAGTGCTGGGATTACAGGCGCAAGCCACTGCTCCTGGCCAGAATAACATTTTTATTTCCCCTAGTCCTATCCTTTTCTGTGTGCTCCATTCATCCAAGTACCTTTTGGTGGCTGTCATTAAAGGCAGAGGCTCTGCTTCTTTGGTTCATGAGTTATTTGCAGAAAACTTGCTTTTCCTCGGTTCTAGATTTGTTCAACATTGGGCCTTTGGCTGGAATTCCTATCTTCAGTCTTTCTCTTGCTCCTGTCCCTCATATTGACCAATTTATTTAGGTTCTCCCAGCTCAGTGCTTGGAGGTCCCCCAGGACCTGCCTTGGACTCCATCCTGCTGGCCTTCCATAGGGTTCTCCAGTTCCAGAAGTGCTCTGCAGGCCTCAGTCCCTAGCCTGGACTTGCTTAGTGGGTTCATCCAAGATTCAGATGCTTACCATGGACCCAGATGCTGACCAGGCACCTGGAGGTTTGTTTGATCTGGTTGGCTCACACTGGGGGCAGCTTGTTCTTAGGATTCCTTTCCCTGAAACCCCAGAGGGCTTGATTCCCTACCCTTCACCCCCAACAGGTGTCCAGCTTGCCTGTTGCCTGTGCTGAGGCAGTAAAACAATTCTTCAGTGCTATAAACTCAAGGGTTCACCTGTTGAAGGTCAGTGTGTTCAGAGATGTTTTTACAGCCAGTAAACATAGCACCCATTTACAGTGGAGCACACTGGGTTGTAAATTATTTCACCGATAGCACTAGCCCCTTATTGACAGAGAAATGGGGGAAATTACACAACCACTCTGCATGGTGAGAAAATGCAGTTCTGGTGATACCCATGGACTGCCTATATCATTCTACTGATGAATTATTTCTTTTCTTTTCCCACCCCCAGCCTGTTATTTAACATTGGATTTTGGCTACAGACCCAAGCCACATTTGCCATTTGCTCAGTTTTTTTTTTTTTTTTTTTTCTCTACCGGTACGATGGCCTTTGAGAGGCATTCATTTTGCCTAAGCTGGCTATGTGATGGCTGTTTCCTAGATGTGAGACTCTACCGTTGATAACTAGTGACCTTTGGGACTGAAAGGTATTTCAGGAATTGATGGGGACTACTCATGTGCTGTCTTCTGCTTTGGGATGACTTCTAGGAGCCCTGGCCACTGCTACCGTGGGCAAAGACTGGGTGTTCCTGCCCATGACTGTGCAGAGGGAAAGCCCCAAATCACCTGCTAGCAAGCATATTCTGTTGCTTGGCCCCTTGTTCTTTATTCTGTTTGCCCTTTAAGCTGGGCCCAGGTGACTGAAAACTTGGAGAAGGACTGAAAAATTACAGATCAGGGAACTGAGTGTCTGGTAGCTCCTGGGCAGTGGGGAGGCCATTGGATAGGAAGCCAGACACAGATTAGAAAACTGGAACTGCTCTTGTCCAGCTAAGCTCACTTGAACACGTCACGTCTCCCTGGGCCTCAGTTTCTTCATCTGTAAAATGGGCTTAACAGGGTCTACCTCATAACGGAACGGTAAAATGAAAACGCCTGCAAAAGAGCCTGGCATGTCGTATCACAGACCACACAGGCTCTGGGCAAGCCATCCAGGGCCACTCAGCAGTTCCTCCCCCTCTCCTCATCCTGAGAAGGACTGATGGGACTGAAGAAGACCCTGGACATTCTCTCAGGGTCCCAGTGCTTGTGAGGCTGGGCATGGTGTGACATGCCCTGGAGCGTGGGGCACTCACGCATTGTGAATGGGCACCTGGCCAGCCAGCCAGCCCGCCACACTGTGCTTCAGTGGCTTAACAAGAGCCCTATCACAAATCTCCCCTCACCTTCCTCTGTTAGAGCTCTGACTTATCCATGGTTTCGGTTGAATTGACCTGGGGGTTCAGGGCAAAGCCAGACAGAGAGGAATGGAGAGCCACTGGGCCACTGAGTGCACAGGTGCTGGCCCTTCCAACTCAATCGGTCTCACAACCCTGGTGGAAGGCGCCAGAGGCTTATAAAAGACCAGGATGTTTCCACAGGCGTTTGCAATAAAGGGCTTTCCCATTCCCAGACTTCAGTTCAAGACTGGTTTGGGTCTGGGAGTTTCTCACTTTCCCTAATTCCTGAACAAACAAAACAAATCCATTCCAGCTTCTGGCTGGATCCCCTCCACACACACAGTGGAAGAGAGAAACTATGATCCACAAGCACCTGCCACGTCATCCGTGATAGCACACTGATCCTGATAGCGGCTCCCACCCCCAGGCTGGAGTGAACAACCCTCATGCAGAGGGAACCAAGGCCCATGGAAGTGGACTGACTCCCGAGGTCATGCAGTCAGGAGGTGGCAGCTGGTATCTGAACTGAGGACTTGAGCCCCCAAACCCTACACAACTTTACTGCTTCTGAGGCTATGAAGGAGAAAGATTGAAGCAGGGCCTGAGAAAAAGGCCAAGTGGATTAGTAAGGAGGCTGGGGAGGGGAGGAAAAGGGAAATATATAAATAAATGCACACAGTTATTGCCTCATCAAGGCAAATGAAGTTTGCTCATGTGGTGGAAAATTGTGAAACTTGGCTATGAAAGCTTTATGTTAGATAGATTGTGAGACCCACATGGTGAGAGTTCTCCCAGCACACCCTTTTCTCTCCCAGCCTCTAATCGGAGATCTAGTTGGTGGTTCATGCTTTTCCACCCAGCTTGATCAGATTTATTGAAACAACAGTTTTTCTTATTCAACCACCTCTTCTTGGAAGTTCCACAAACTTACACAAGCCATCCAGCCACAGGAGGCAAGGGGCAAAGTGAAACACTCTGTAATTTTAGTGCCTCCTTCAGAGCCTCTTTGTTGGAGTTACTGCCATCTCCATTGCTTAAATGAGAACGCAAGTGCAGAGAGCTTATGATGTTTGTTCAAGGTCAAACAGCTGACAGTGGTGAAGCCGGACTTGGAGCGCAGCTCTGCCAGATTCTGGAATGCATCTCTTTCCATAGTCCTTGTCTGAGGCCTGCTGAAAAATATGGCGTTCCCATGTATTCTCCAATTCAATTGTCATGATAACCTTAGAAATTCAGGTATTATTGTTAGTGCCTCCCTTTCACAGAGAGAAATTTCATCAAGGAGGTTAAATGCTTTGACTGAGACCTCACAGCTTTTGAGTGCATGGTAGAACATGCACCTGAATTTCCTAGACTTGAACTTCTGATTTTTTTCACTATACTATATTTAAAGAGCAAAATCCCTCATCTTTCCATCTGCCCATCCATCCATCCATCCACCCATCCATCCATCTTTCCTTCCATCCATCCATCCATCCATTCATTCATCCATCCATTCACCCACCCACCAACCCTATCATCTTTTCAGTGCCTACTTTGTAGCAGGTCCTATACTTGGTCTAAGTAGAGGAATATGGTCATGAAAACTTTCATTTGTCTCCAGAAGCCTGTAGCTTTTAAAAGAACAGATATCCAATTATAAGATATAATGCTGAAATAAGTGTGGCAGTAGAAATATGTAGATTGAGGGAGACTAGGTCTGCTCAGTTGGTTGGGAGAGGTGGTGATACTCTGCCCCTGCTTGTTGAGTACTTTGTTTTGAAAAGCATGTTTTGCATGTATTTTTCAAAATCTCCTAATTGAATGAGGCACCTGCCTCTGTGGCATCCTTGTGGGCAGTGGTTGAGCAGGAAGTCATCCTCTATGCGAATTAGGTTAATTTGGTGAAAATGAAATGAATAGCTCCGTAATCTGGGGTGATGGAAATCCCAGGCGGCACAAAGCTAAACTTGTGGCAGAAGCTGCTAATTGAATTGTGACCTTGGGTTCTAGCTGGTTATATAAACCATCTTCAGGTGAGAACTAACCAGAGCTTACCCAGCTGGCAGGGGCTGGGCTGCCTCTTCTCATTAGGATCCTGACTGCATTTCTGTAACTGCCCAGACTTGTTGAAAGGGTTCCTTTTCTTTTCTGGAGTTCGCATGTCCTAGGAGGTCCTAGGAGGACTCTGGGTGGACTTCAGTGACCTGTGAATCCTTTAAATTAGAAGCAAAATTCATGTACATGTATATGTTTCCTGAAAGAAGGGCTACAGCTTTAATCAGTTTCTCAAGATAGTCCCTGAGTGAAATAATGTAAATAACGAGGGACGTGGTTTCTGGTTCCCACCCAAGTAGAGTTTTGATTCAGTAAGTCAGGAGTGAGACCCAGGGCTCTTGATTTTGTCTTTAGATTTCCAGGGGATTCTAATGCTCAGTCAGTCTTGGGACTCACTGATTGAATTAGAACTCTACTCAAACTTTAATGAGACTATGAAGCCCATGGGGAACTAGTTAACATGCAGATTCCGATTTGGTGGGACAGAGATGGGGCTAAAGATTCTGCGTTTGTAACCAGCTCCCAGGTGATTCTGTTGGTGGGTGAACCACACATTGAGTAGTAAGAACCTAAAGGCATGTTTGTGCTTGGGTCAGTCATAGGATATTGGTTAGATTCAAGACATGTCTAATTCTTTTGTTTGGGATTGAGATTAAGCACTCAAGCCACTTCCATTTGAGGAACACTATTAGAGGGAAGTTAAGAGATTTAGGGAATGTTGAGTACTTCACGGCCAAAAGTTCCATTTCCAGTCGCAGTATGGGTTGTGTAAAGAGTAAGTCTGAGGTTAGACAGATTTCAGTGTCAATACTGGCCCCAATATTGATCACTTATATGTATTATTTGGAATGAATCAGCTATAAGTAACAGAAAGATTGACTAACAGTGGCTTAAACCAATAGTGGCTTATTTTTCATACATAACAATAAGTTATTCAGTAATGTTGGAATCCTTGGGTCAACTGCCAATCACTGAGGACCAGGGCCATTTTGCTCTTCTGCCCCACGTCTCTAGTATGTTGCTGTTGTAGGAGAAGAGAATACTGTGAGCATCTTAGGCAGGAAGAAGGATATATTAATTGGAATAATATTGCCTAGCCATCCCTAGCTGCAAGGAATGTTGGAAAAGAATTATGAACATTTCCAACTTATATTCTGGAAAGCAGCAAGAGAGAGAGAGATTTGAGAAATGCTGTTAGGTTACCTCATAATACTGTCTTCTACATCACATGATTGTAGGCAATTTGCTGAATCTTTTTGAGCATCAGTTTCTTCATTTGTAAAATGGGAGAATAGTTCCTTCTAGCAGAGGTTCTCAAAGTGTGGTATGTGGTTCCCAGACCAGCAGTAACAGAAACCTGAGTACCACCCCATACCTACTAAATCAGAAACTCTGAGGGTGGAGTCCAGCAATCTGTGTTTCAACAAGCCTTCTAAGCTATTCTGATGTGCATTCCAGTTTGAGAAACTCTACCTTCAAGATTGCTGGGAAGTCTAAGATGATTGCTTAAGGCGTTCGACATTCAGAGACTGCTCATAACACGTAGACTGGTAGTTCATATCTTAGACTAAAACAGTGTTGGAGTCTTTTTTTTTTTTTTTTTTTGAGATGGAGTCTCTGTCTGTCACCCAGGCTGGAATGCAGTGGTGCGATCTTAGCTCACTGCAGCCTCTGCCTCCTGGGTTCAAGCAATTCTCCTGCCTCAGCCTCCTGAGTAGCTGGGATTACAGGTGCACACCACCACACTTGGCTAATTTTTGTATTTTTAGTAGAGATGAGGTTTCACCATATTGATCAGGCTTGTCTCGAACTCTTGATCTCGTGGTGGCTGGTCTTGGCCTTCCAAAGTGTTGGGATTACAAGCGTGAGCCACCGTGCCCCGCTAGAGTCCTTTCTTTTTTTTTTGAGACAGAGTCTCACTTTGTCATGCAGGCTGGAATGCAGTGGCAATCCTCCTGACTCAGCCCCCCAAATAGCTGGGACTACAGACACACCCAGATAATTTTTGTACTTTTAGTAGAGGCAGGGTTTCACCATGTTGCCCACACTGGTTTTGAATGTTGGAGTCCATTTTCTGAGTGCTGACTTGAAATAAGAAGTTTAGAAATTATTCAGTAAAGAATTTCCAAGATTTGTTCTGACTAATGTCCAATCCTCCAATCCCTAGGATCCTTTGGAGAGCTGCTCACTGCAGCCTCAACCTCCACCTGGGCTCAAGTGATCTTCCTGCCTCAGCCTTCTGAGGAGCTTGGACTACAGGCGTGTGCCACCATGCCCGGCTAATTACAATTTTTTGTTGTTGTTGTTGTAGATTGTAAACAATCTCACTACGTTGCCCAGGCTGATCTTAAACCCCTGAGCTTGAGCAATCCTCTAGCATTGGCCTCCTAAAATGTTGGGATTACAGGCATGAGTCACCACACCTGGTCTTCTTTCATTGTTGAGGCAGCCAGCATTCAGTTTCAGAAATGATCCCTATCTCAGTATAATGGGAGAAGACAGTGTAGACAGACCATTGCTCTGCAGGGGCCAAGGGCCTTAAGGTGGCACATACACAGACCAGTGGGGGCCCAAGCAGGGTGGAAACCCCTCTGTTGGGGCAACCAAGGAGGCTTTTGCTGCATGGAAGCTTGAGTACTGAGCCGTTCAAGTGGAGCTCCTGCTAGCAAATTCCCTCCTGGATCTTTGGAATCCAAGCCAGATAGAATGATGATGATGGTTAAATGTATGAATCACTGAGTCTGGCCAGGTCCTGCTTAAGTGCTAACTTATTTCATCTCATAGAATCTTCACATCAAACCTAGGAGAAAGATACTATTATCATCTCTAATTTACAAAAGTGGGAACTGAGCTACCAAATGGCTAAGTGGTTTGCCTAAGAACACACAGTACTGGGTAGACAGAGGAACCAGGGGACTTAGAAAGGCCTTGTCAAGAAGATGACAGTTGGACTGGCCTGGAGGGACTGGCCTGGAGAGGAAAAACATATACAGTGTGGCCACAGGCAAGCCTGAGCAGGTAGATGATGCTCACCTCTCCCTGTGGCCAAGTGCAGGCTGTGGGCAGGTGGTGAGGAATAGGTGGGAGACGCCTGTCCCAGGGAGGACAGGCCAGTCCTAGAAGGGCCTTGCGTGTCCTGAGCTAAGAAGCTTGACTTTTGCCTCCTAAAACAGACATTGACTCAGTCAGGAGAGCTGGAGAAATCTCTCTCCAGGAGGCTGTGGGAGGTAGATTTGCCTTGATTGGCTTGCTCTCCCTTCTGCCCTCAGGGTCTGACTTTCCCCCTTGATCTTCTCTTCACAGCGGGTAGCTGTGACTTGCCTAGGGTTCTGGGTGGCCAAGGAGGCCCATCTCACCAGACCTGACCCTGAGAAACTTGACCAGCAAGGCTTTCAAATCTGGTGCGTGATTGCTACTACGACAAGAGTTCCCTTCCAGCAGGGCCCGCAGCTGCTCTGTCCTCCTGGATGGAGAATCTGACTCCAACTCAGCTTCCCAAACCACACACAATTCCAACATGAGACTGGTCTTCCTCTGGGGGACCAGGGAGAAGTGTGGTAATTTAGACTCTCAAAGACTCTTCCTATAAAGCTGGGCTGTTAAGGAATCCACTCCAAGTGCAGGCAGCTGGTGGAATAGAGAGAACTAAGGTTTTGACATCAGATGAACTAGAATTTGAATATTGATTTAGTCCTGTCTAGCTGTAGGGATTTGAAGGAAAATACAATTTTTTTTTCGGAAAACCAGGACAATAATATTATAGTAGATTTGTGAGGTTAAAGATATAGAAAGTATAGATAACTAGGAGTTGTTGGGAGATTGGAGCTTCTATTCTTTGTTTTGCATTATTATTCTCAGCAGGGCCACTTACAGGGTGTCTGAAGAAGCATCCCTTTCCTTGGCCCCAGAGTGTGAGTGGAGTTTATTAGGGTCCCCCTGGCTTTTGGGTCCACCCAGTTTCTTCTGCAGACAAATGTTTGGACTGAACTTCACCCTCTGTACAATGAGGAAACCTGTTTTAAAGGCCTCACTTGTCAAAAAAACAGCCATAAAACAGACTTAATGAGACTTCTGGATGCAGCCAGGGCCATGTGATTGGCTGCTCCAGGGCAGGCAAGGCTGGAATTCAGGGCTCTGAACCTACCGGTCGGCCGCGCTCCGGCTCCGGTCTGTCCTGGTGGTGTTCCGTGTGCTCTGTCCGCCTCTCCTTTAACTTCCCTGATCAAATGCTTACTCGGATATTGTTCTGAGATGATTGATTGTTAAATGCCCTGCAAATACAAAAGTAGGGTGCTAAGTCACACTGGAGAGAAGTCCAGGAAATCCTCTAGTTGAATGTTACAGCTGGCTTCCCCTGAATAGAGGCACAGCAGCAGATTCCACCTAGCCAACCTGGTTGCTTTTTAAATAGGGAGACCGAGGCCCTGAAAGGGAAAGGCACTTGTATATTATGTATATTTTATTACAACTTTTAAAAAAAGGACAAAAAAAAAAAAGAGAGAGAGAGAAAGAGAGATGAATAGACAAGGCCCTCGTAGACCAGGAGGATGGCAGACTCACTGGATTCATGCTGATGGGGGGCCTCTCGAGGCTCTTTCCCCCCTCTACCTTTCCTGCTCCTTCCCCTTTTATTCCCCATAGATAGCAGTTTGTCCTGCTAGTACCAAATGTGGACGGTGGCATATTCTTTCCCTTTTACAGAAATGTTAAATCCCCCCAGGTCACACAGCTGTGTCGTCTGGGTGGTGGCTGAACCGGGATTCCACCTCAGGTGTGCCTGATGGCCGTGACGATGCCACGGTAAAGCTGAGCTCATTGACTAACGCTTAGTAAGTGGAGGGCCTTATATTCTAGGTTCCAACCTTCGCCTACAACAAAGGAAACTGCTGGTATTTTCCCATTGCTAGTGACCTCTGCTTTCTTGTGATCAACAAGTAAGCAAGTCAAGCCCATTTGTTAAGCTCTGTGACCCTTTTCATTGTTAGGAAAATTTGGACTTCAAAGTGAGGGAGTTTGGGGGGACGCTTGGCCTCTTTGGGACTGAGAGGGTGAGGACGGCTGTTTTCTTGTTCAATTAGCAGCCCTGGTTTAAATTTCTAATTTTCTTCCTCACCTATTTGCTCCCTGTTTCCTATAAGCTTAGCCCTTTTCCTGGCACATAGTAGGTGTTCAATAAATGTTTGCCGAATGATGAATAAACTGCTTTGTGTGAACACATTAATTCCTCATTCAGATGTGGGTCTCTGCTTCTCAGGGACTGGGCCTTCTCTGTCCTTCCAGCCTGCAGGGTTTAGCACAGTGCCCTTGCTGGAGAAGGCATTCTATGTGTACATACTGGAAGAGTACATACATGGATAGCTTTTTAGGCTGCTGGTGCTGAATCACTCAGCTGAACTTGAACCATATACAAATTTGGGACCTGCTTTTGGAAACATTCTCATCTTTGTACATTTATAAAGGTGTTCGTGTATTTCTGACCTTGCAGCCACCAGACCTCGGCAGCAGTCATTGTTAGCTATAATGAACTCAGCTCTCTGAGAGCATCCCACAGGGCTCATGATCTCACCGGAGGAACACTGGAAACCAGGGGAGAGTGTGGGAGGTCTGGGAGGCAATGCATTGTCAGGCAGATGGGCCCTCAGTCAGGAGGAAATGCAGGCAGTGCCTATAGGTAGTGCCTACCACAAAATGCTTGTCCCCTGAACGTGTTGTGCTAATATTAATGAAAATTAGTTAGAAAGAATTGAATTGAGTTGTGAGAATGGGAGATCATCACCCCTCCTCTAAACTCTTAGCAAGTGTAACATCAGCAATATTTTTTTTTTCCATGTAATAAGTCAGAGGTAGTCTAGTCCAGGGTTGGCATGTGACATAGTGTTGGAGCCCCAGGTTCCTCCTGTGTTGTTATTCTCAAGGTCACCTCATGGTCCAAGGTATCTGTTGCAGCTCCAGTCATTAAATCTGCATTCCAGAAAGCAAGAAGAAGGAAAGGCAGAGATAAGTGAGAGCATACTTGAGGCACACTCCCTGGAAATTGTATACAACTTTTCCAAGTCTATTCCATTGGTCAGAACTTAATTGACTGGCCAAACATAGCAGCAAGGAAAGCTGTAATATATTCAGGGTGGCTAAGTACTCAGCAAATATCATGGGGTTCTTTTGAGAGAGAACAGGAGAACCAATGCTGGAGGGCAATTAGAGTCAGTAGCACAAACCTGAGCTTCTCTCTCCTCTGCTCCACCCTGTCAAACCTCTGGGCCCAAGAAGCTAAGTATTATCCTCAATTTAGTTTTAAGACACCTGAGACTCAGAGGAGTAAATAGCTTGCCCCAGGTCACATCGTTGGGTATTGAAGGAGCTGAGAACTGAATCCACATTTGCCTGGAATATGAAACCTGAGTTATTTGTATGACTTGCTTTTGAGAGAAGTGATGTTTTCCTATGAGTAGGGAGGGCAGCTCTACCTGTTTGTGAGCTGTGTTAGTGTCCCAATAACTTAAGAAAATGGTCATGCAGTTGTGTGCTCATGCCACCAATGTTTCTTTACGTGCCCACAATGTTTCATTTATCCTTCTCCCACTTGGCAATCTGGTAGCATCCCAACATTGCTTTTCTTCTTCATCTCTGTGTTTCCTGCATTCCTGCAGGGTCCGGCACAGAGCAGATGTCCCATGCATTGTTGTTGAGTGAATTCATTCATTAATAAAGCTCAATCACAGCACCATTTGATACCCTGGGCATTCTCAGGACTCAGGACTACATGTCCCGAAGAACCAGACCATTCTACATGCATCAGACACACAGAGACCTCAGAAACCCAGTCCCTCCTGTGCCATCTAGGTTCTTATCCAGTCTCGCTGTGCCAGGTACCCAGTTGGGTCCAGGGAATCCAGGAAGGGAAAGAGGTGCTACCTGCACTTTGCTAAGGGGGTCATAATTCCAATTGACCTGCAAAATAGCCTTTTATAGGAAGTGGTAGTCCCACTTTCCTGGTGAGGAGACCAGGACTCAGAGTGGAAATGATTTTTCAAAGGTCTTCCAGCTAATAAGGGGTGGAGCCAGGAAGCCTGTTGGATCCTGAATCTTTCATCCGTCATGCATCATTCACTTATTCCCTTTTCTTTTCTTTTCTTTTTTTTTGAGACGGAGTCTCACTCATCACCCAGGCTGGAGTGCAGTGGCGTGATCTCGGCTCACTGCAAGCTCCACCTCCTGGGTTCACGCCATTCTCCTGCCTCAGCCTCCTGAGTAGCTGGGACTACAGGCGCCCGCCACCATGCCCGGCTAATTTTTGTGTGTGTATGTGTTTTTAGTAGAGATGGGGTTTTACCATGTTAGCCAGGGTGGTCTCAATCTCCTGACCTCATGATCCGCCCGTCTCGGCCTCCCAAAGTGCTGGGATTACAGGCATGAGCCACTGCCCCTGACCCACTTCCTTTTCAAATCCTTACAGATTTGACAAGCCAATCATGCTAACAGGTGCTTAGCGTCACCCACAGCAGCAAAGACCTGGGAGCTGGATAAATGACAGTTAGAAAACCTGGTTTGCCCTGGTCACATATTACCCAGGCACTCCTTTTTGACTCCTGCCTCCCAATGTCAACACACACACACACACACACGTACTTTTTCTTCAGCTTCCAGGCTTTCTGCTTTTATTTTCCCAGCAAACTCATCCCTTGCAGTGAAGTTAATGGGACTTTTACCCTATCCCTTCAGTGCCTCCGTCCCCTGGCACGTTTCCTTTTGGCAAACCTTCCCTGGTAGCCAAGGGCTATGTAAAGGGAAGGCACCCGCAGGCTAAGGTGCACATGGGAGGCTGCGCCCTGAGTCAGCCTGGCTGGGAAGGGAGCCTCAGGCTTCCCAGGTTACAGGGGCCTCCAGCTCTTGAGGGTGATGAATCTCCTAGCTCACTTCAGCACACACATCAGGGGCAGCCTTCAAGTCTCAGGGCTGCCCTGCATTGTTCCAGGGGGCTTTTCCATCAGTCTTTTATTGCCTCAGTCCCAGAAGGGCAGCACATAGTGGGAACTCCTTTGACAGCCAGGGAGAGGAGGGCCTGCCAGTTTAAAGGAAGGATCTGGATTCAGAAAGCCAGCGAATGCCAGAGGAGGCTTTGTTCTCCTCCAGGCCTGCATAGCTCATCCGTTTACGTTTTCAGAAAGCCCTTCATGGCCAGATCCTTTCCTACCCGCACCGCGCCCTCCTGCTCTCCTGCTGAGTTGGGAGGCTGCTGGCTTTCTTTTTGTTCTTGGAACCCCCATGCTTGCTCAAGTCCTAAGGCCTGTGCTTCAGGCGGTGCCTGCCTGGAAATCTCTTCTCCTATCTTCATGTGACTGGCTCCTTGTCACCCAGATCTTGGCTTAATGACCTTTTATCAAAGGTCTTTCCAGGACCCTCAGTAGAGTAGCTACCAGGGTCCTCTCCATCATAATGTGTTTTTTTTGGTTTGTTTTGTTTGTTTTTTTTTTGAGATGGAGTCTCTCTCTGTTGCCCAGGTTGGAGTGCAATGGCGCAATCTTGGCTCACTGCAATCTCTGCCTCACGGGTTCAAGCGATTCTCCTGCCTCAGCCTCCTGAGTAGCTGGGACTACAGGTGCCCACCACCATGCCCGGCTAATTTTTGTATTTTTAGTAGAGATGGGGTTTCACCATGTTGATCTGGGTGGTCTCGAACTCCTCACTTCATGATCCGCCCGCCTTGGCCTCCCAAAACGCTGGGATTACAGACGTGAGCCACCACGCCTGGTCACGTGTATCTCTTTTATGCATTTTAAAAATTGTCTGCCTCCTCCCCTCAGTAGAAATCTTATGAGCGCAAAGACCCCTCATGAAGATAGGATGCTTAGAATCATGGTACAGAGCAGGAGTCAGCTGACTTTTCCTGCAAAGGGCTAGAGAGTATCTATTTGAGGCCTTGAGAGCCTAAAGGAGCTCTGTTGCAACCACTCAACTCTGCCACTGTTGTGTGAAAGCAGCCTCAAAGTAAACAAATGGCTGTGGTCATGCACCAATAAAACTTTATTTAGGCCAGGAGCAGTGGCTCAGGCCTGTAATGCCAGCATTTTGGGAGGCCAAGGTGGGCAGATCACCTCAGGTCAGGAGTTCAAGACCAGCCTGGTGAACAGGGTGAAACCTCGTCTCTACTAAAAATATAAATTTAGTAGGGCGTGGTGGTGGGTGCCTGTAATCCTAGCTTCTCCGGAGGCTGAGGCAGGAGAATCACTTGAATCCAGGAGGTGAAAGTTGCAGTGAGCTGATGTCACACCACTGCACTCCAGCCTGGGGTACAAGAGCGAAACTCCATCTCAAAATAAATAAATAAAAATAGGAAAATAAAACTTTATCTATAAAAACAGATGGCCTACAGGCTGTAGTTTGCAGATCCCTAGTTCAGAGCATTGATTGGTTCTGGAGAAGAAAAGCTGAATTCTACCTCTGCTCCTCTTTATCTTGGAGTCTTGAGCAAGTTTCTTACCTTCTCTGTGGCTCAGTTTCCCCAGCTCACCTAAACATTGGAGATAATAACACAACTGATCTCATGAATTGTATTGTTGTGAGCATCATTTACATATCTGGCTTATTAGTGGCTCAGATCTTCAGCATATTACGTGGCTCCTGCACAGAGTAGGGAGTCGACATATGTATTTGTTGACAAATGAATGGCTGAGCACCTACTGGGACCCAAGCCTTGTGCTGGGCTCTGGGGAGATATTGATGAATCAGAACTGGTTGGGGTCACTGCATTCAAGGTGGTCAGAGTTTCAGGGTTACGGTCAAAACGGTTTTTACACCAGGGGCAGCAAAAGCCACATCCCAAGGGCAGGTGATATCGATGAGGCAGGGAGGGAGTGATGAGGCAGTGGAAAAATGAAGTGTGTATATACCCTCTAAATTGTAACCGTGGGTCAATGCAGAACCAACTTGCAGGCATTCTGATTATCCAAAGAAACTGGAAATCTGCACTTTTAAGTGCAGTATCTCATTTTTTACAAGTAACTGACTTTATAAAGCAAAAAGAAACCAAACCAAAATGGCCCTGGATGGGCTCAGTGGACACAATTGCAGCAATTGCAGGTTAAATTCAGTCATCTCTTTTCTTTTTGGAGGAGTCTCACTCTTGTCGCCCAGGCTGCTGGATTACAGTGGTGTGATCTCGGCTCACTGCAACCTTGCAACCTCCACCTTCCAGGTTCAAGCGATTCTCTGGCCTCAGCCTCCCGAGTAGCTGGGATTACAGGTGCCCGCCACCACACCCAGCAAATTTTTGTATGTTTAGTAGAGACGAGGTTTTACGGTGTTGTCCAGGCTGGTGCCGTACTCCTGATCTCAGGTGATCTACCTCTCTCGGCCTCCCAAAGTGCTGGGATTACAGGTGTAGGCCACCACATCCAGCCCAGTTATCTCCTTTTCACTACCTTATTTTATGGATAAAGAGACTGGGGCTCAGGAGGGCCACATGACTTGCCCACAGGCACACAGCCAGCATGTAGAGGATCTGGGGGTTTGAACCCAGGTTCATGTGATTCCCTAAACGTGGACTCTATGCCAGTTGCCTCAACTGCCATTAAATAAAGAGGAAAGAGGTGGCCAGGAAGGGAAGGTATATTTTGGTGTCTCAGAGCTCAGCATTTCTCAGAATATCACTCTTAGCCTATTTTCCAGCTTTGAGGGTTGGCTGCAGGATAGTCACCTTCAGAGCGTTCACCTCCAAGGCAGTGCCCGCCCCGACAGGACCTGACCCCTGGCCCTTTCCACATTCATCTTTGTGTTTCCCTCCAGCTTTGCCTTCTCCAGCTCATCTGTATGGTGTTTTCTACAGTCTTGGCATTAGTGTCCAGCTTCCTTCAGTAGAAGAGCGTGAGCCTTGAGGGTCCTTTCGCCTGTCATGGCCCTAGATGGCCCATGAGAGGGAGGGTGCAGGGAGACTTGAAGATGTGACTTTCTCCCACAGTGGGGTCTGGTGGGGAGGACACTGTTTTTGGAACGAGGGAGACCTGGATTAGAGCCCTGACACTGTAGCCACTCACCAGCTGGGTGACTTTGGGGCAGTTCCTTCACCTCCCTGAGCCTCACTTACCTAGTATTTCAAGCAGGTGCAAGAGTCTGCTCCTTGCAGAAATGTGCAGAGATAATGTACTAATGTACGCACCCACCTGGCACAAGGCTGGAATGCCACGGACACTCCCACATGGCAGTTCTGTTCTTTGTGTCCCCTCCTCCCCTCTGCCTGTCCTCTCCTGCTCCTGGCCCGGCTGGCCCCTGCTGTGGCTCTCTTGCCTCAGTACTGAGAGAAGATTGTGGAACCTGGGTGGGTCTCTGCCCCTGCATCCCCTCTCCCCAGTGCCAAGGCTACAAGAGGAGGGTGTGGGCATAAATTACACCCATCTGTTCCCTCCCTGCTGAGGGAGGGCAGGAGGGAAACACATGGGCCTTAGTGGGTGTTGTACTTTCCATGTGCAGCCGCCAGGAACAATGGAAGGCAAGAATGTGAGCTCGGTGAGGAGTCCACCACACCCTGCCTTCCAGTCCCCTTCCCCCTTTCAGGGATTGTAGGAACCAGCTTCTTTGAGGGCCCTGCTTCTAAGGGAACAGAACTTACCCTTGTTGCCAACCCAGAAGTCCTCACGGTTGGCCATGTGCATCTTCTAGTTTATCGTTGATTACTAACATTGTTCATTCATGTATTCATTCTACAAATGTTTACTGAGCATGTACTCTGGGCCATCCAATGCATGGGCTAAAATTTTAAGTGAGTTTCTTTCCTTTGAAAAAACACTGTTTAGCAGGAGAGATCACGTGGGAAGCAGTCAAATTTAGATGCTGTAGCAGAGGTGCGTGTGCTGGGCAGTACAAATACAGATGAGGGAAGGCTTCCTGGGGTGGTCCTTTGATTCCAGTAAGAGTTATCATGGATAAAGGGAGGGTGCATATCAGGCAAAGAATGCGTGGAGTGTTTGGAGGCACGGTGTACGGAGCTTGCAGGAGGCAACGTGCAGTGAGTTGGGGGGATTCCTACCTTGTTTGATTCCTCCTTTTCTGCTGGATCATCCCCATCAACGTTTACCTGAACTCAGGACTCTCGTCTTACAGCAAACCCTCACTCCACCTCACATCTCCCTCCAGCTCCTGACTCATCAATTTCCCTCCCAGCCAAATTTTTCAAATAAATGTTCTGTGCTATGTGCGTCGTCTCCATTTCCCTCCCCCTCCAATCATGCCCCAATCCACCTCTACCTTTGCTGCTTCACAAGGTCATCATGACCTCCACATTCCATAGCCCGTTGGTATTTCCCAGTTGTTTGGTTAGATTTGCTAGTGGCACTGATGATGGTAGAACATTCTGTCCTGCTGGACTCTCCCTCTTCTCATGCATAGAGACCCCACGGACTCATGATTTTCCTCCTGGAGAGCCTGGGCTGCTCTTTCTCAGCCTCCTTTACTTGCTTTCACCTTTAGCTACCAGATCTTTGTACACTGGGGTTCATGAAGGCTGGAGTTTATTTTATCTGCCAGTTTTCTTTTTACTTTATCTCTTGGTTGCCTATTTGACTCCCATACTTCAATTACCTTCTCTGAGCTGATAGCTCCCACAGCTATTTCTTTCTGCAAAGATCGCTAGTTTCAGACCAGTAGAAATAGGAGCTTAGCTAACATTTCCACTGGAATACTGCACTTACTTCCCAAACTCAGCCACTGAGTTCATTACACTTCCGCAGTCCTGGTACTCTCCAGGGAGCGGCTCCATTTCATGTCCAGCAGCGGTGGTCAGAGACCTGGGGGTCATCCTTGGCCACCCTCCCCACCATCCCTCCACATCTTGGTACCATAAGTTCTGCATCCCCGGAAACATCTCAGCCTAGGCACACTGGGTTGGTTAGTCACTCTACTAAAATCCAAAGGCTAAACCCCAAATCTCTTCCATGACTTACAAGGCTCTGGGTGATATGACCTCTGACCTGCCTCATCGTGCACCCCTCTCCTTGCTCCTGGGTCCTAGACTGTGCTCCTGCACCACCCAGAGCATCTGTGCATGTCATTGTTCCCTGTGTTGAGACCATTCTTCCTCCCCTTCTTCTTAACTCCCTCACCCTTCAGATATCAGATCAAACATCCCACTCTTTTCTCAGAAAAATCCATTCTTTTTTTTTTCTTTTTTTTTGAGATGGAGTCTGGCTCTGTCACCCAGGCTAGAGTGCAGCCTGCACCCAGGCTAGATCCAGTATAATCTCGGATCACTGGAACTTCTACCTGCTGGGTTCAAGCGATTCTCCTGCCTTAGCCTCCCTAGTAACTGGGATTATAGGTGTGCGCCACCATGCCTGGCTAATTTTTGTAGTTTTAGTAGAGACTGGGTTTCTCCATGTTGGCCAGGCTGGTCTCAAACTCCTCACCTCAAGTGATCCACCCACCTCGGCCTCCCAAAGTGCTGGGATTACGGGTGTGAGCCACCGCACCTGGCCAGAAAAATCCATTCTTGACATCGCCAGAGAAGGTAATGTGACCCCCATTACACACTCTCTCAGTATTACCCCTCTCCTTCAGCTCTGTAGCTGTTGCAGTCGCATGATTAGTCAGTGTTGGTCTCCTCATGGAGAATGTAACTTGAATACTAACTGGGACCGTGTTTATCTTATTTCCCGCTGGAGTCCCTGGCCTTCACCTAGAGGGTGGGATGTAGTCAGTGTGCAATGAGCAAGCTGCTTGAATGCACCTAAAAACAGAGGCTTTGGCCACAGGGCAGCACAGCCAGATGTGTGTTCTAGAGAGAACGTTTTGGTGGCTCTGTGGAGGATGGATGACAGAACCTCTGCCTGTGGAGGGAGGGCTGGTTAGGCATTTTAGGTGAGAGAGGATGGTGGTATGGATTGGGAAATCAACCAATGTTTCTGAGGATGTCGCCATATCCCTGTGAGGTAGACTCTTCACAATGTGGAGACCAACTTCACAGGGGCACTAATGAAGCTGGAAGAGGTGAAGATATTTCCCAGGTTTGGGGCTTGGGGGCCTGGGTATCTGGGTGGAGACTCCCATGGTTAACCATGATAAATTCTGTCTTAACCATGGCAAATATAAACCAGTCAGTGAGACTGTCGTGATGTCTTGAATATCCGGTCCCTAATATTTTTGTTAAAACTACATTTTCTGGGCCGGGTGTGGTAGCTCACACCTGTAATCCCAGCACTTTGGGAGGCTGAAGCGGGGAGGATCACTTGAGGCCAGGAGTTTGAGACCAGCCTGGCCAATATAGTGAAACCCCGTCTCTACTTAAAATACAAAAAAATTAGGTGGGCCTGGTAGCAGCTACTTGGGAGGCTGAAGCACAGAATCCCTTGAACCTGGGAGGCAGAGGTTGTAGTGAACCAAGACCACGCCACTGCACTCCAGTCTGGGTGACAGAGCAAGAAGCTGTTTCAAAAAAAACAAAAACAAAAACAACAAAAAAACAAAACCCAGCACAAAAACACATTTTATGGCATCCTCCTTGGATTCATTTTATCACCTTCCCCCCTAACCCCCCTCCTCGACCCCCAAGTCCTGGCAGAAAAGAGCAGGACCCATAGCGAGTTAAGGAGAGGGATACATTTTTTTTTTTTTTTTTTTTTTGAGACAGAGTCTCACTCTCTCACGAGGCTGGAGTGCAGTGGTGAGATCTACGCTCACTGCAACTTCCAACTTCCTGGTTCAACTGATTCTCCTGCCTCAGCCTCCCAAGAAGCTGGGATTACAGGCAGGCACCACCAAGCCCAGCTAATTTTTGTAGTTTTAGTAGAGACGGGGTTTCACCATGTTAGCCAGGATGGTCTTGATCTCCCGGCCTCAGGTGATCCAGCTGCCTCGGCCTCCCAAAGTGTTGGGATTACAGGCATTGAGGCACCGCGCCTGGCTGGAGAGGGATACATTTTTAAGACTCACATGGAGTGCTGTTGCACAGGAAAATGAACACGACTTGTCTAGGGTTAGGATGTCTGGGTTCCCCCTCAGCATGGTGTCTCACCAGCTCTGTGATCTTGGGCAAGTTCCTGTCCCTCTCTGGGCTTCCCCACCCCCACTTCTACAAGGAGTTGAAATTATGCAGCGGTTCTCAATCCTGGCTGCGTTTTAGAATTGACTGAGGAAATTTAAAAACTACAAATGATCAGACCCTGTTCCCTGGAGACTCAGATTAATTACATTGACTTTTTTTTTTTTAAACTTACCAGGTAATTCTTAAAAGCAGTGAGGTTAAGAACTATCCAATCACATGATCTTGGACACTATTCAGCTCGGTTAGTCTAACCTAAGAATGGCCCCATTTGGACCCCAAGGGCCCCCTGGTGAGACCTCTCTTCCATCTCTGCACTCTAAGTCACCTGCACATGCCTCGTGGTCCTGCACTTGAACTTGGGCTCTCGCGTAGCAGCAGAGGCAGTCTTCTGCTGAGGCTAAGCAGCAGAAATGCAAAGTCTGTTGAGAGATGGGGGTGGGTAGGAGCTGTGTGAGGAGGAACAGATTGAAGCTATTAACATTTGATCAGTTTGGTATTGTTCTTCTGGAGACCACAGCTTATGCGGCTGCTTAATAAATGTCTGGTCAGGATCCAATCCAGAGCCGCCAAATGGGTGTTGCTATGGTTTCCGAGGAGTTTGTTTCCCACACAAGTTACTGCTTCCCACCCCGAACTGTGAAACACCAGAGTCTTCCCTCTGCTCCTTAACTCTGTCCCTTCCTTGAGGAGCCTGTGGTGAGAGAACATCTGCCTGGGCCTGGTGACACACACTGGTCTCGTGTGACTGGCCATCGGTGGCACCTGCCTGTGCCAGCTCCCTGAAGCAGGCCTTGTGCCTTCCCACTCCGTGTACTTTCAGGTGGACCCATCGCTCATCTCAACCTCCTAGGTTTCAGGGTCTCTGCATCTGACCCTGTTGTCCTTCACTGGAGAAGAGGGGTGGTCAGAGGCTAGGCTGGCAGACAGTGTGTTTGTGTGTGTGTGTGAGTGTGTGCTTGTCAACATGAGCCAGTGTGGGGATTCTTGCCACTCACCATGTGAAGATAAACGTGTGAATGCGGCCGGGCGCGGTGGCTCAAGCCTGTAATCCCAGCACTTTGGGAGGCCGAGATGGGCGGATCACGAGGTCAGGAGATCGAGACCATCCTGGCT
>NW_012115999.1:3305808-3313014 GCF_000951035.1 Colobus angolensis palliatus
GTGTGTCGGTGCTTGTGTGTACTTGTGGGTGTGCGGAGTATGGCTCTGTGTTTGTTCGCGTGTGTGTTTGAGGATGTATGCGTGGATGGCAAGAACTGGGAGTGAGCACGGGGCAATACTGCTAAATCTGAAAATGTATTATGACAGATTTACAATAAAGGAACACTTACAAAGTCCAACATAAAAACACCCATGTAAAAGCCATCCAGCCTAAGAGATAAAATGTTACCAAATACAGCTGAAATCTTCCCTGCGTTCTTTCCTGATTGTATCTCCCTTTTCCTCCCGGGGTTAATCCTGTTGTGAATTTGTGAATTTATCTTTCCCAGAATGATACACTCTGTTTCAATAAGTAAACTTCTTCCAGTGTTGAATCTTCCTGTAAAACATAGTCAATGAAGTGTGAGTATGGTGTGTGTGTGCACAAGCCCATATGTTGGGCGTCTGTGAGTTGTTGGGGAAGATTGGAGAAAAAGAATTTGAAAGTGCTCTCAGCATGCAGTGGCATCTTCTAGATGTGTGACTGACGGGAAACTTCCTAACCTCTCTGAGCCTGTTTTTCATCTATAAAATGAATGAGATGAGGATGAAATGATCTAAGATGTGTGAAAAGAAATGGCACATAGCTGGAACTCAACCGGCTCTGATTTTTTAAAAAAATGTATCTATTAAAGAGGAGGCAAGGCCAGCCAAACTTGCAGAAGGAAAACCAACAAATCAGATATACATTATTCAGGGGAGGTGGAGGAGTGCTGGCTTGAACTGGATCCTTCCCTCCCTCTCTTTTTCTTTTCGATTCCTTAGGACTTTCCTCTTTTGGAGCAGTGGTATGTCAGCACAGCGGAAATTCGAATAGGGGCAGTTTTTGTCCCAACAAAGGACTGGACCGTGATGGAAGGGTCCCCTGCCTGTTCACTGCTAAATAGAACTGCATGTAAATAAGATCATTTGAGCTGTGGTGGGTTTTGAATACACAACCATCAAGGTAAATGGGCATTCCAAAGAAATCCTGGCTGTCAGACAATGCCTGAATTAAAATGAAACTTCTTGAAAATTAAAGCCAACGTTCAGGCTTCAGATCATGTGAGGAAATGGGAGGCCTTTACCGGTTCATTCACCCATGCACTCGGTTACCTAGCTGCATCCCGGATTTACAAAGGTGGAAAGGATCATTCTAGTAGGAGAGAAAGAGAGACAATGAGGAGTTAAAGATAAGACATTTGCTGCTATCCCGGAAAATATACAGCCTAAGTGGAAATGCACAGCAGCACTCCCTTGATCCTGTTCTGACTATGTCTACTATGTGCCTCAGACTGGCTAGACATCGGGAGGAACTGAGAAGCTGAAGACATAATGTGCCAACTAGCTAATGTAAAGATAGGATAAGTGTGAATAAACAGTTGACAGAGGAGGGATAGAAGGATACTGCCATTTATTGAGCACTCACTTTGTACCAGGCACTAGGCAGGGGTCTGGTGGGTTGCGGGGGTAGCATTTAGCCTAAATTAACCATTGCAACAATCGTTGAGTCAATATTATTATCCCCATTTTATAGGTGAACAAACTGAGTCTTAGAGGGGTTAAGGTCT
Source organism: Colobus angolensis palliatus (assembly GCF_000951035.1). NCBI lineage: Eukaryota > Metazoa > Chordata > Mammalia > Primates > Cercopithecidae > Colobus > Colobus angolensis. The sequence continues at coordinate 3,307,398 of NW_012115999.1, forward strand.
TTGCCTGGTAAACATCAGCACAGGGAATCAAATCCAAGTGTTTCTGACTTTCCAGCCTAGCACTGGTTTTTGAAAATAATTCTGTGGCAAGAACTATATGACTAGTGTGAGGTAGTTTCTAGTGAATAAGAAAGCAAGAATCTGGCCGGGTACAGTGGCTCACGCCTGTAATCCCAGCACTTTGGGAGGCTGAGGTGGGTGGATCACAAGGTCAGGAGTTTGAGACCAGCCTGGCCAATATGGTGAAACCCCGTCTCTACTAAAAATACAGAAATTAGCTGGGCATGGTGGCGCACGCCTGTAGTCCCAGCTACTCGGGAGGCTGAGGCAGAAGAATCGCTGGAACCCGGGAGGCAGAGGTTGTAGTGAGCCGAGATCGCACCACTGTACTCCAGCCGGGGCGACAGAGCGAGACTCCATCCCCTGCCCCACAAAAAAAGAGAGCAAGAATCTGGTACTGACGTGAGTATTGAGAAAATCCAAATCCAATGCAAGATAAAATGTTTTGGTTAGCATTTATCTAAGAAAGTTGTGGAAAGCAAGTTGTATATTTGGCTTTGAAGGAGTGGTCCTTTCATTCCAGGAACCTCAGCTTTGTTATTTTGTGAGGCTATGGTTTAAATCACATATTCCTGGTACATTGTGAAGAAGATTCTTGAGACAAAGGGAGGAGGGAAAAAATATGATCTGTCATGGCATAGGAGCTGAAATTCAAGTTTTAAAATCACTTCTAAACAGATCTGAGCTTCTGTGATTTGCTAGAAAGACTCATGTAGCTCAAGTTGGAGAAAGCATGTCGTGATTGCTAAGGCTGCAAAGAGATTTTTCAATTACTTTTTAGTTTTAAAAATTATTAAATTAAAAAAAAAATGAGCCCAAGATGAGCGCCACAGTTTCCTCAGACGGGATTAGATATGAGTTTCAAGTTTTCAAAGTTCAATTCAATTTGAGTTTCCTGTGTCCTAAAAATGTCTTCAATTAAAAGCAAGAAAAAAATGTATTTTTTTTCATCTTCATCAAACTAAAAAATGGCTGAAGGGATTTTATTCAAACTTTTCCCCAAAATTCACCTTTTGCCAAGACCCAGCATGGAAAATTTCAGCGCAAAAGGATCACTCTTTGGCAATTTCCCCGAGCTAATGAAAACAGAGGGGCATAAAGGGAGTCTGTGTGCGGCTCTAACTATAGTGGTCACTGCAGCCCACATTGTGTGAGAAGAAGGACCTCATTCAGTCACCCCCCTTTTAAGTCTTTTTTATCATCAATATGGATGAGACTTAGATTTGACGTGGTCACCAAACAAAAGGCAGTCACTTTATGAATACAATCTGGGTAATGGCATTATTTCAAGTGGCTTCACTCAGTTATGACTGGCTTTGGAATAGTTATTGTTGATTCATTCATTCGTTCATTCATTCACTCATTTATTGTACAAGTATTTACTGAGTGCCAGCAATGTGTGAGGCACTTTAATACATGTTGGGAATGCTATGGTGGCAGGCATAAGCGAGGCAGTTCCTGCATTCATGGGTTCATGGGGGGAGAAGAAAAACAGATTAAATTATAAACTGTGAGAAATTCTATGAGGCAACAGAACAGGGTGCTGAGACAGAGAAAATCGGGTGTTGTGGTGATAGGAGGCCTGCATTGTACGGGAGGCCAGTGAAGGTCTCATATGCATTCATTCATCATTTAGCAAGCATTTAGTGAGTGGCCACCATGCTCTGGAGTCTATACTATTCTAGACACCATTTTTGCCTTCAAGGTGCTCTTAGACCAGTGGGAGAGCAGGCAGGTAAGCAAAAAGCTCAGATGCTGGGTGACAAGTGCTTTAATGCAGGCATGTGCCATATCTAATGTGGAAACAGGAAGGAGATCTAAATATGCTGCGGTAGGCGGTGGTCAAAGAAAGTTTCTCTCAGGGAGAACAATTCAACAGACATTTGTGATAAGTTGATGTTTGGCAAGATAGAGGTGAATGAGAACTAGGGCTACTTTCAAGGAGTCTGAAGTCCAGTCTTGCTTCCGGGGTCACCTCTTTGAGAGCCTGGAGCCTGCAGTGTCTGACCCGCCTCTCCAGTAGTAAGCATGGAACTTGAATCAAAAGAGGTGCTTAGTAAGTAATACGTCCCTTTCTCTGACATCTCATGGCTCAACTCTTTGGATTTAGTCTAGTGGTGAAGAACTTGGCTTCTGCAGTCAGATTGCGTGAGTTCAAATTCCAGCACCCAGCTGTGTTACCTTGGGCAATTTTTCTCTGCACTATAGTTTCCCTACATGCAAGGCAGGGATGATAATGATACCTGCAGACTAGGGTAGTTATAAGGACTAAATGAGATCATGCTTATATGATCACTAAAGATATGACCAGCATACAGCAACCCAATGTGTTTTTAAGTGCTGCTTGTCACTTTGCACAACCCCTCCATTCACTCAATCCAACAATTATGGGTTGAGTATTTTCAGTCTTAGGCATTGTGCTGAGTGCTTAGATTCAGAAAAATCTTGCCAGACTCCGGGGTCTCCATTCCCAAAGGTGGTTAAATCCCCAAATCACCCCAAATGAAAGTTCTTTGCCTCTTCTACCCAGATAAATAGGTATTTGCTATCTCTGTAATACCGAAAAGATTAAGGGTGAACGTCTGTTCATTTTTCATCAGCACATCTGGTTTTTAGGTGAAAAGCTGCCAGGAATTTTGAAACATCTTGTTACTTTAGACATCAGAAGGCAGGGAGATTTCCCATTATTAATTGTATGTAAAAACGTCTTTATGGTCCAGGATTAGGGCAAAGCTGAGATTTCATAGGTCAGTGAAAGCTCACCATCACTGTTTTTGCTTGGTAATAATTTTATTTAGGGAGGAGGAAGAAGAGAAGGGAGGTGATTTCCAGAACGATAAAGCAATGTGCCAATGCCATGCAGTTTCGAGAGGTCACTGAGGTGGTAGGGAAAGCATTGCCCGTGTGTGGCTCCATCTCCCCAGCCTCAGTTTCCCTTTTTGTAAGATAAGGATAACAGAACTTCCTGCATAGTGTGAGCTGAGGTTTCAAGGAGAGCATGAACGTGGAAACACATCGGTGCCTTTTGCCTGCTAAATGCTTCTTGTTTATTTCTAGCCCTGCCACATGTTTGCAAATCTTTGCGATGTGCAGTTGGAAGGGAAAGTGGGGATAGAGAAGGCAGATTTGATTTGAGAGTTTGTGCACACAGTGGTGGGTCTGAGTTGGGGGCCTGGCTAGAAACAAGTGGCTTTTTTGGTGGCACCTAGTGCGCCTTGAGACAAAGGCTCTGTAAACCCCCCTCGGCATCAAACTTCGCACCACCTTCCCTTTGCCACGGCATCCTTCCTTCTCCACTCCAGGGAGGCAGGACACAGAACCCAGGCCCAGCCCAGCGAGCCCGAGCCAGACTGCCTCGGGCCGGTCTTGCTCGGCCTCTCTGGGGAATCTGGGAGGCTCAGCCAGGCCTGAATCGGCCCGGGACCCGAGGTCAAGGTCGGGGTCAGGGTCGGGGTCGGGGTCCAGTCGTAAGCGCTGGCACGGCCTGCGGTCGGGCGCGCACAGTCGAGCGCGGGGCCTCCCCGCAGGCTGCGCTGCCGGGCGGCCTCGGGAACTGACCAGGCCGCGTGTGAGCGCCGGGATTCCTGATTCTGCCTTAAATATGCCGGTTATTTTTATCTCCCTACGTCAGGCAGCGAAGGCCATCCCACCGGTGGCCCAGGCGGCTGCTACACAATGTTTCCCTTTAGTCGGGAGGGGAAATGGAGGGAGGCCAGACTTCCTGATCACATGGTGCTGAAGTCAATGAAAAAAAATTAAGGGGGACCCCTCCCTTTTTCTTCAATGCCTGATCCAGATTCCCCCCTCCCTGCTCCCCCGACCCACCCCCTCTGGGCTCCGCGCGTCGGAGGGAAGCGCAGCCTCCCAGGCGGAGGGCCAGCGAGGCAGGAGAGCGCGCGCAAACATAAACACGAGACTGTTGCAGTAATTGGTGGCTCTGAAAACACTGAGGAAATGAGAGGCTTGTACGAAACATCAGCCGACAAGAAACGGGGTGATGTCAGACAGCCTTCCAGGATTAGAAACCCTTAAAAGCTCCGAGCCCGCGGCCGCTGCGGAAAACTCGGCTCTCCGGCTCTCCCGGGTAGGAAGCCGGGATTTCGCTTTTGCCCGACTCCCTCGGGGCACTCGCCTTCTCTCTTCCTTGCTTTCTCTCTCTTCTCTCTCTCTCTCGTTTCTTTTCTTTCTTTTCTTTTTCTTTTCTCTCTTTCTCTTTCCTCTCTCTCTCGCCTTTCTCTTTCTTTTTTTCTTCTTTCTCATTTCCTTGCTTCTTTTCTTTTCCTGTCCTTCCTCTTCTCCCTCTTGCCCTCCCCCCCACCACTTTTTCTCTTTCTGTTTCTCTGGCTGTCGCTGTCTCTCTGTCTTCTCCCTGTCTTCTCTCTCTTCTTTTTTTTTTTTTTTCTTTTACCTTCTTTATTAAAAAGAAAGGAAGAGGCCGCAGCAGAAGATTTCCATTTCTAAGGCACCTCGTACTTTTATATCTTTTCCTTCCTTTGAAACACCAAACTGGACCCAACTCCTAAATAAGTCCAAAGGGACAAGTAAAACTGGGGTGTCAGTCACTTGAGTTTGTTATAACTTTCTCTTCTTCTCAGTGCCCTGTTCTCACCCCCCTTTTCGGATTAGAAGTTCATATTGCAATCATTTGCCAACATGTTGGAAGGGCTGGAAATAAACAAAAAGCATGTACCAAGGACAACAGCAGCCTTTCCACCGCGAAATGGGGAAAATGCTTGCAAAAATCTGGCAGTTTCAGAAGAGAATATAGATTTCCCAGTAATATGTGTCCCAGCCACCTAGCTAATAACATTGGTGGCTGCTGCCCCATTTTCTGTCCATAGTTTAAGACTAAAAGTGCTTACACGTATGTGTGTATAAACACACACACACTCGCCCTCCCTCAGGCCACAGGGCAGAGTAGCTAACAGCCAGTGAGCAGGGAGGATCTTGTATCACATCCAGCAGGAACTTGCATGTGTCTTAAAGTTGGAGGCCAGTTACTTAGTCACATCTGTTCAGTGACACCAAAAGTGATGTCTGTCAAGGCTGTTTCTCTTCGTGTCCGCCAGGATTAATGAGGCAATGTTTGGAAAGCACTTGAACCCCCACCATGAAAGGCACCCAAGACACCTTTTCAAAGAATGATTTATGTCCAGCTTTATCTAAATAGGAACCGAAAAAGCATTTTTCTTGTCTGTAGAGCAGGTGAACTCAGCACCTGACTTCTTGCTTGGGGACATTTCAGAAGCTTTCGAATCTGCCTTATTAATTGGTCTGATACCTCTTTACCATGAAGGCACGTTTTTTCTTTCTCCCTGAGCCCCCAGAAAAGGTCATATCAAGGCTGAGTTTGTACAGCCTCGGAGGAATACGACTGGTTCCAAAGACTTGGTTTCCTTCACTGCTGCTTATGGTGAGAACAATGTCCCTCAACCTGAACCTTCCTCCCTCCCCTGCACACTCATAAATCTTGTGGTGATTTAGTTCCCCACAATGCTTGACACTCCTAAGCTGTAGTAATTTGAGCCAAGCATACTTTTTGGTTTTATCCAGTATA
>NW_012115999.1:3314324-3324441 GCF_000951035.1 Colobus angolensis palliatus
GATCACCTGAGGTCAGGAGTTCGAGACCAGCCTAGCCAACATGGTGAAACCCTGTCTCTACTAAAAGTACAAAAATTAGCCCGGTGTGGTGGCAGGCACCTGTAATCCCAGCTACTCAGGAGGCTGAGGCAGGAGAATCACTTGAACCCAGGAGGTGGAGGTTGCAGTGAGTTGAGATCATGCCGCTGCACTCCAGCCTGGGCGACAGCTAGACTCCATCTCAAAAGAGAAAAAAAAGAATGAATGGATCAAGAACTCATTCTCTAGGGAAATTACAGCCTATCTGACAGGATTATGGAGTACTCTAGGGCCTTACACATGTCCCCCGACTCCCAGCCTCCAGAGCTCCACTTCTGACTTGATTTAATGAGATGATGCAGTGATTCATATAACTCTAAGCTCCTTCTCCCTTTGTATCACTGAATCAGCCTAACATTATTATCCCTACCCACAAGAGGGTGAGGGAGAGGGAGAGGGGCTGAAGGAGAGGAGGTGACTAGCAAAGGTTTCATATCCCAAAAGTGGGAGAGCCAGTCTCAGGTCAACTTGGATACAAAGATCCCACCCCATCCCTACCCCAGCAAGCATATATTCATGAACACACACACACATTGAGACACACATACACACACAGATCTAGCTATTTGGCAGCCCAGAAATATAAATATCGTTATTATTTCCATTGTATAGATGAGAAATCTGAGACTCAAAGAGGTTAGATACTTGCTCAGAGTAACACAGCTATGTAGGCAAAACTAAGTAGGAAAAGTACATTCTTATTGCCATAACAAGCAACTAGACCAAGGATTTGGAAGCAGAAGAGATAAAAGGCATGGATCCCAATGATTTAGCTTTATGCCATCTCCATCATTTTAGACAATCTTGATGGTATGAAGATGCTGGAGTCTGGGATTCTTTTTTTTTTTTTTGAGACAGGGTCTCACTCTGTAACCCAGGCTGGAGTGCAGTGGTGTGATCTCGGCTCACTGCAAGCTCCACCTCCCAGATTCATGCCATTCTCCTGCCTCAGCCTCCCGAGTAACTGGGACTACAGGCACCTGCCACCACACCCGGCTAATTTTTTGTATTTTTAGTGGAGATGGGGTTTCACTGTGTTAGCTAGGACGATCTTGATCTCCTGACCTTGTGATCCACCTGCCTTGGTCTCCCAAAGTGCTGGGATTACAGGCGTGAGCCACTGCACCTGGCGAGTCTGGGATTCTTAGAATGGGTGTGGTGGAAACACTGAGGCATCACTTTATCCAATCTACTTTATCCCCAAGTGGCAAAGTTGGGGCACAGAGTGGGCTAAGTATGAGCCTAGTGTCACACAGTCTGTGAGTGAGGGTCCAACCTACAACCCAGGCAGATCTCACTCCCTCCTAATGTTCCTTCCTCCTACAGAAATGTCTGGGAGCTGGGTAATTATTATTGTGAGATTATTTCCCACTTTCACCTTTGACCATGAAGAGAATCAGAAACAAGAACTTTTTGACATTCTTTCAGACATCAATGGAAAGGTGACATGGGCAGGGACCCTGAGACAAGCCCTGGGGAATGACAGACATATTGCCTGCCCTTACATTCTGGCTGGCAGCAAAGGCAGAGCTAGGTTTGATTTTTGGCAGAAATGACATTTCTTGGGCAGTTATCTCCCTTGCATTCTTGTTACCTCCAGATGACCCATAGCCGGACATGCTCATCAGGGTCATCTTCTGCCTACATATTGGAACTTAGGGAAATTGGGTAGCTTTATTTGATAGCCAGTTACTAGCTGAGTGGGCCTAGCAAGTGATGTCACCTCTCTGAGTCTCCATGTACTCATTTGTAAAATGGGGATGAATGAAGTACTTGCCATGCCTACTTCACAAGATGTTGATATATGTCAGATGGGTCTATATATGTTAGGAGGGCTTTGTGATGTCATGGCCAAATACAAGTTGTTAATGTGACCATTAGTGGTCATGGGCCAGCTATAAGCAGCCAGCTCAAGAGGCCAGCTTCCACAGACGTGGGGTGGGACAGGGTAAGGGCATAGAGGCAGAGGAGAAGAGAAAAAAAGCTATTAGCCTAGTGCAAAAGTAATTGCAATTTTTGCTATTACTTTTAATGGCAAAAACTGCAATTACTTTTACATCAACTTAATGTATCTACACACTTTGTTGGGCATACTCTACCAAGCATCTTCTGTTCATGATCTTGTTTCAACCACACCATCAAGCTATGAAGGAGATATTTTTAGGGTGTTGAATGATGACCTCCAAAAAGTTATATCCATGTTCTAACTCCTGGAGCTTGTGAATGTGACCTTCTTTGGAAAAAGAGTCTTCGCAGATGTAGTTAAGTGAAGGATCTTGGGGATGAGATTATTGTGGATTATCTGGTGGGCTCTAAATCCAATGATAGATTTTTTTCTTTCGGCAGTGGCGCAATCTCCGCTCACTGCAAGCTCCGCCTCTCGGATTCGCGCCATTCTCTTGCCTCAGCCTCCCAAGTAGCTGGGACTACAGGCGCCCACCACCACACCTGGCTGATTTTTTGTATTTTTAGTAGAGATGGGGTTTCACCGTGTTAGCCAGGCTGGTCTCGAACTCCTGACCTAAGGTGATACGCCAGCCTTGGCCTCCCAAAGTGCTGGGACTACAGGCATGAGCCACTACTCCCGGCCCAAGTGATGTTTTTATAAGAGCCCCACAGAGGAGAGATACACAGGGGAAAGCGATGGCCATGTGAAGATGGTGGTGAAAATTGGAGTTATGCAACTCTAAGTCAAAGAACACCCAGAGCCACTAGAAGAGATGAGGAAGGGTTCTTCCTTACGTATATACTTCAGAGGGAGTGTGGCCTTACTGATATATGTATCTTTTTTGAGACAGAACCTTTCTCTGTCACCCAGGCTGGAGTGCTGTGGTGCAGTCTTGGCTCACTGCAACTTCTGTCTCTCAGGTTTAAGTGATTCTCATGTCTCAGCCTCCCAAGTAGCTGGGATTACAGGTGTGTGCCACCACACCAGGCTAATTTTTTTGTAGTTTTAGTAGAGACAGGGTTTCACCATGTTGCTCAGGCTGGTCTTGAACTTCTGAGCTAGGGTGATCCTCCTGCCTCAGCCTCCCAAATTTCTGAGATTACAGGCACAAGCTTCCACTTCCAGCCCCTACTGATACTTCGATTTATAGAACTATGAGAAAATGTATTTCTGTCTTAAGCCATGAAGTTTGGGATCATCTGTTATGGCAATACTAGGAAACTCATGCAGATTATCTTTATCTCCATTTTCCAAATGAGAAAACTGTATCAGAGAGGGTGAGTGTTTTTTGCAAAGCCACCTAGCTCATGAGGAACTGTAACTCAGGCTCAGGTTCATCTGACTCCAAAGCCGGTACTTAGACTCTTCAAGTGGACAATGGGAGAGTTCAAGGGATGCCTAGGATGAGAAAAGTCAGACTGGATAAACGGAAGAAGGCTGGGATTAGCCAGGCACTGGGGCACGTGCCTGTGGTCCCAGCTACTTGGGAGGTTGAGTAGGGAGGATTTCTTGAGCCCAGGAGGCAAAGGCTGCAGTGAGCTGAGATGGCACCACTGCACTCTAGCCTGGGTGACCGAGTGAGACCCTGTCTCAAAATAAACAAATAATAAAATAAAATAAAATAAAAAAGAAAGATGGAAAATGAACCTTTCAGTTCTGAAGCAGAGCTTTGAAGGCAGAAAATTTCCTGAGGAGAAATGCTCCTTCCACTAATCCCACAAAAGGTGGTGAAGAGGGGATTTTGAGGGGAATTTTGGTGGTTGTATTTCAGAGATGGTCCCAAGGCCAGTGGTTTTGGTAAACACTGGTTGGGCAGCTCATCCATGGGGCACCCAGGCAGCAACTTTTCAGCTAAGTCAGCAAGAAGACTCACACCAATCTGAGCTTGGAGAAACACAGATTTCTTTCTTCCTTTTTTTAAAAAAAAGTCATCCTTCTCTCTCTCTTTTTTTAAACACAAGCCAGGCTGGGAGGAGCCTCAGTAAGGAAGGAAATCAATAGGAAATGCCTTTAGAAAATGAGATTTTTTTGAAAGCATGTCATGTCTTCATTTTTGATGCAAAGTATTGGGCCCTGCAATTTGAAACAGGAAACAGCAGAAAGCAAAGGCAGCCAATGTGAGGACATGCAGAGGTCCCTCCTTTCAGAAGCCAGCTGCAGTGACAGGGCTGGCAGCAGTGGATATGGGGCCAAGTCACATGGAGGCCAGTTGAGGAAACAGTGGGTGTTGGCCTGGAGAAGAGCAGTCTTGGGCAGGACATGAGAGTTTTCTTTGCACAACTGAAGAGCTGTCATAGGGCAGTGGGAGCAGGTGTGCTCAGATGGGGTCCAAGGTGAGGAACTAAAACCATTGGTCTGGCTATATCACAGGGAAGTAATACAAGAAAAGAGTTAAAGGCTCTAGAGCCAGGGGTTCAAATCTCAACGTCACCACTGGTTAATATTATTAAAATTTTGGAGATAGGGTCTTGCTGTGTTGTCCGGGCTGATCTCAAACTCCTGACCTCAAGCAATTATCTCACCTTGGTCTCAGGGATTACAGGCAATCCCAGTGCTGTATTATGGGCATGAGCCACCTTACCTAGCCAACTTCACCACCTATTCACTTGGACATGTTATTTAAGCTCTCTGGGCTTCTGCTTCTTCATCTGTAAAATGGGGCTAACAGTAATGCATTTCTCATCGAGTTATTGAGAGGATTAGATATATGTGTAGGTATAAAATTAAATCTGCCCAATTCTCTCTATTATAGTCATATATAACTATCTAGTATTTTTTTTTCTTTTTTTTGAGATGGAGTCTCGCTCTGTCGCCCAGGCTAGAGTGCCGTGGTGCCATCTCGGCTCACTGCAAGCTCCGCCTCCTGGGTTCATGTCATTCTCCTGCCTCAGCCTCCTGAGTAGCCAGGACTACAGGCGCCTGCCACCACACCCGGCTAATTTTTTGTATTTTTTTAGTAGAGATGGGGTTTCACTGCGTTAGCCAGGATGGATCATGAGATCTCCTGACCTCGTGATCCGCCTACGTCGACCTCCCAAAGTGCTTGGATTACAGGCATGAGCCACTGCGCCGGGCCAACACTTTTTTTTTTTTTTTTTTCCATACAGAGTCTTGCTTTGCCGCCCAGGCTGGAGTGCAGTGGTGCAATCTTAGCTCACCACAACCTCCGCCTCCGAGGGTCAAGTGAGTCTCCTGCCTCAGCCTCCCAAGTGATTGGAATTACAGGTGTGTGCCATTATGCCTGCTAATTTTTGTATTTTTTAATAAAGACAGGGTTTTGCCATGTTGGCCTGGCTGGTCTTGAACTCCTGACCTCAGGTGGTCTGCCTGCCTCGGCCTCCCAAAGTACTGGGATTACAGGCATGAGCCACCGTGCTTGGCCTATAACTATAGATATATGTCTCAACAACTGTCTTTTGACTGAGGATGGTGGCTCATGCCTGTATCCGCACACTTTAGAAGGCAGAGGTAGCAGGATCACTTGAGCCCAGGAGTTGAGACAAGCCAGGACAACTTGATGAAACCCCATCTCTACCAAAAAAATACAAAAGGTAACTGGGCATGGTAGCATGCACCTGTAGTCCCAGCTGTTCGGGAGGCTGATGTGGGAGGATGGCTTGAGAATGGGAGATGGAGGTTTCAGTGAACTGAGATCATGCCACTGCACTCCCGCATGGGTGACAAAGCCAGGCCCTGTTTCAAAAACAAAAACAACAACAACAATCTTTTTCTCTGCATTTGACTACATGGATATTTGATTTCTCTACATATAGTCAGTCACATGTAGAGAGAAAGACAGTTGGGTTCCTCACCCATGGGTTCAACCAAACATGGATCAAAAATATTTTTTTAGAAAGCGTCTTTACTGAACATGTACAGATTCTTTTTTTCTTGTCATTATTCCGTAAACGAAATAGTGTAGCAAACGTAGTGTAACAACTACTTACGTAGCATTGTATCAGGTATTATAAGTAATCTAGATATGACTTAAAGTACATGGAGGATGTGCTTAGCTTATATGGCAGACCTACATCATTTTATATCAGGAACTTGAACATCTGTGGATTTTGGTATCCTCGAGAGTTTCTGGGACTAATCCCCCATGGTTACCGAGAAATGACTGAACAGCTCTTGGAACAGTACCCTGTAGATGTTAGCTATTTTTAGCTCTTCTTGGAGAAACCAAGGAAGACTTTCTAGAGGACATGGAGCTGGGATTTAAAAGGTAGGTATGGGATACATCTGAGCAAGGGCATGGCTAGGAGGAGGACTGGCAAGCACAGAGGCGAGGAGAGACCCCTCCTGGTATGTTGGGCTGCTCCATGTAGTGTAGCATCCCACAGGGAAAGCAATGAGAGATGGGGTTGGAGGAGCTGCCAGGGCCGCTGGCATGGAGAGCTGAGCATCTGAGTTAGGAGCTTGGTCCTGTAGATCAGTGCTGCTTAAACTTGAGCATGCGTCGGAATAATCTAGGGGCTTATTAGAACACACACCATTGGGTCCCACTTTTAGAGATTCTGACCCAGTAGGTCTGGGGTGGGGGTTGAGAATTTGCCTATTGAGCGAGTTCCCAGATGACACTGATGATGCTAGTCCAGCGACCATCCGGAAACCATCCCCCTCCACTGCAGGTGGAGAACTTTGATAACTCCTGCCGTAGATCTCAAAGGCAATTGGAGGATTGAGCCAGGTTCAAGGGCAGGTCTCAGGAAAAATGCACTCCGTCTTGCTACTGCTGAGGCCACATGAGCATCCACCTGAGACCAGAGTGGACGAGTGTCTGGAGGGGGAATAGCAGGGGCTGGCATCCTCTGTTCTCTGAGAACAGCTACAAACCTAGTTGTTAGTAGACCCAGTGAAAGCAGAACTCAGTAGGCATGCTCCAAGGGCAGGGTGGCAGCTGGGTGCCACTCCAGGCAACTTCACCCTCGATTTTCTGCCTTTATTAAAGGTAGCCACAGAAAGAGTGACCTACTTCCTGGGGATCCCAGGGATAGACAGCCGAAATCCAGACAGCAAAGGAAAACCTCTTAACTGCCACCCCTCCAGACTCATGGCCCACAGCCTGACACCCACCTGGGTCCCTGTCAGTAACTGCGGTGGCAGCTTCCTGGGTTGCTGAGCCGGAGAGGACACCGATCAAGGCTTCATCCCACTCTCTCTCTCTCTGTCAGTGCTGGGGGAAAAACAATATTTAGTTAGTTAAACACCCGGCTACAGTTTCATTGGAAAAGCTGGATTTGATTAGGAGACTGCAGGGATTGATTTATGAGGGCAGCTGAAAAAAAAGAACAAGCGTAAATATGGAGAACTCACCCAAATGATGACTAAGAGAGGACGAATATACAGAGTCCTCACAAGTGGAGACGGAAACGACTCATTAAGGTTTCTGGTCCCATCTCGGGTTTATGTAGTCACAGTTCCTGACTGAGTATTTTTCAAGATCTCAGCCTAGACCTGTTTTAAGTCAAGGGGTACTTTAGACGTGGAGGTGCCCACCTTTCCTAGGAGATTTTCACCTCTATAAGAAATAGTTTTTCAGACATATAAAATGGATATATTGTATGATATATTGTAAATGAATATATTCTATATAATGATATGTAATATATAGACATAAAATATATATGAAATACAATTTTTTTCTTCCTGTAGCAGGCTTGTAAAGGGATATTCACTAGTGCATTGTTTCAAAATGAAAAATTGGGAACAGTCTAAGCTGTCCATCACTGGGAGGATGATTAGATAATGGATCACTTCCCCAGACTGTGGAATTGTAAGGGGCGGTTTACAAAGAGTGCTGTAGTTCTGGGTCTGTACGTGCAGTGATCTCGGGTGTAGGCAGGAAGATTCAGGAGAGCATGTGGGGTTCATCTCTTTAATGTAAAAGCAGGCCAGGCGCAGTGACTCATGCCTGTAATCCCAGCACTTTGGGAGGCTGAGGCAGGTGGATCATCTGAGGTCAGGACTTTGAGACCAGCCTGGCCAACATGGCAAAACCCCATCTCTACTAAAAATACAAAAATTAACTGGGCATGGTGGCAGATGCCTGTAATCCCAGCTACTCTGGGGGCTGAAATAGGAGAATCGCTCGAACCTGGGAGGTGGAGGCTGCAGTGAGCCAAGATGGTGCCACTGCACTCCAGCCTGTGCAACAGAGTGAGACTCCGTCTCAAAAAAAAAAAAAAACAAAAAACAAAAAACAAAAAACAAAAACAAAATAAAAGCACATACATACACATAGAGTCACATATTTCTCCTATGAACAAATAGGGGTATAAACTGATAGCCAAAGGCTTGGAGGGATGCACATCAGAATTAGGAGACTGGTGGGGTGGGTGACTCTCAAGGGAGGTTTCTGCTTTGTATGTAATGTTTGAGTGTTTGCATTGAGATGTATTGACGTATTACTTTTATAATTAAAAAATGATTAAAAACATAAGCAAATCTTTCCCTGAACTCCTATGGGAAGGATGACGAGAACCGCAGCTCCAGCCTCTCCTTACCTTTCCCCAGGATCTCGGCAGTGTCCTTTGCTCTTCAGCCCGTAGGATCTATCTCTTGTCTTTGGGTCCTGCTGGTGCCCACATGTTCCAGTAGTCCCTCCTGCTGCCCTGCACTCCAAGACTTAACCTGGCCTTGACCTGAGCCTCACGTCAGTGTCACCCATGTGACTGGCCTCACCTCATCTCACCTCAGCCCACAGAGAGCTGCCTCCTGGGGCATCTCCAAGAAAGCCCCCCCTAGGCTCCAGCTCTCCTCTTGGACTGGCTCTTGTAGTTTGGCATGACCCCCGTTTCCTTACCTCCCTCTTTGCCTCCCCTCCTTCTTCTCTCTACTGGAGCAGAAGAAGTGGGGGTGAGACCACATAAGCCACAGCATCCCGTAAGAACGTCCTCCAAGGTCCCACACCCTCTGGGGGTCTCTGCACGCCCCAGCCTGCCTCCCTTTTTTCCTTCCCAAGATGTAACCTTTCTCTTACTGGCCCACTGCCTAGAAAGTGATGGGCAGTTGTTACTTCTGCACTGATTCCAGAATCTCGTTCCTGGGAGGTCTGCCCTGGTGGTGCCCACAGGTCGATGGTGGGCAAAAGAGAGATCTTCTGGGACACTTGTGGGATCATGTTTCTCCACTTCCCTCAGTAACCTAGCCAAAAAGCACACTAGCTGAAAGCGCCTCACTTTTCTCATTTGTAAGCTGAGAAGACTGGCTTTGATGGTTTCAGAACTTGCCTCCAGCTCTGACATCCAGTGTTTCCTCGCGTGCCTTTGTCGGTGCTCACCTCTCCAGTGTGGCTCTTGGACCATCTATCTCATGCCAACAGCAACCCTGTGGAGCAGGCAGGGCCACTCACATTTTCCCCATCCTACAGCGTATGGAGACAGCCTGCAAAGACCAGGCTTAGAGATGTCAAGGATGGTCCAAGCTCATTCAGCTGGTATCAGGGTCCTGGGCAGGAATTTGCACAGAAAAGTCTTCAGAGAGCCTATTCAGAAGTAAGAGTTTCTCTGGTGGATAAGAAGAAAAGGATCACCCAGGCAAGGAAAGAACTGCATAAAGGAATTAGGGGTGAGAGGACAGGAGCATGGTGATTAGCTCAGTGAGGCTGGAGCAAGGGAGTATGAAAAGGAATTGGATGGAGAAGTCATTGAAACACTTTCCATCTCCTTATAAATAAGTCTACCTCAAATATTTCCTCCTCCAGGAAGCCTTCTGGTAATGGTGTACTGGTAAATGTTAAACAATCATTATCTCTCCAAAAATAAAATAAAATAAAGAGCCTTTATTTACAGTGTTGGCCAATGACCCCCTCCAGTCCGATATCAAGTTGGCAAAGTGAAGTTACTGAATGCTTAGGAAAAAATACACAGTCAGCTCTGGGAAGCAAGTCAGTGCCACCTCCAGCACACCACAAGGTTACTAACTCTTCTCTCTGCCCCGAAACATCTGGTGGCCTCTGTGCCTTAGCAACTATCACAGAGCTGAAATCATCTGGATATAGGTCTCTTACATGAGACTGTGAGTTTTTAAAGGTTAGCACCCATGTTTTGATTAAAGGATTTAATGATGATTAAGTGAATTCAATCTATT
>NW_012115999.1:3324786-3330502 GCF_000951035.1 Colobus angolensis palliatus
AAAAAAAAAAAAAAAAAATGTGTGAATACATATAACACACTTAGAAGTGCTCATGTAAGTGAAAACTATGCCTGCTAGTTGTTACCTTTTTCTCCCAGTAAAGGCCAGAGCACCAAGATGTCTATTGAAGAGATGAATTAATTCTTAACCTAAATGGGTACCCAGGCTCTGTTTTCCTTATTCTTCTTGTTTTTACAGATTATTGCTTTGCTGAAAATAAATTTTTAAATTTTATTTTATTTTTTGTAAAGATTAGGGTCTTGCTATGTTGCCCAACCTGGTCTCAAACTCTTGGCCTCAAGTGATCTTCCCACCTTGGCTTCCTAAAGTGCTGGGATTATCAGCTTGAGCCAATGGGCCTGGCCTGTACAAAATAATTTAGAATTCTATGCAAGTTTTTGTTTTGTGGCGAAAACTCTCTCACCAAATTCCTATGGACAACAAGGGCCCTCCCAATCCATTCTGTCAACACTGGCACAATCATGGTGTGGTGAATTGGATTTGGATTCTAAAGGAGGCTGCTCACTTTTTTCAGCTGGGCATCTGAGTGCTCTCAGCCAGGCATGGGGTTGAGGAGGAATTAGGTCCTCGGCCTTCTTAGTCCCGGAGTGTCTCAAAATTCATTGTTATTCCATGCAGTCCTCCCAGACCATGACAAACAGTCCTTTTAATATAATTTATTTGAAGTATCCCAGATAAGTATGTCATCTGCTTTCTGCCAGTACCTGGACAATATAAAATCTGGTGTCTGGGCATGTAAGAGAGACTTACTTAATAAGGTGAGCAGCCACCCCTTTTTCAGGATTTAGCTTGGGCATTATGCCCAGTCATTTTTTTGTTTTAGTTTTTTCAAGAACCATTATATCATTGAATCCTCACAAAGGCGCTATGTGGGAGATCTTAATTATTATACCCATTTTGCAGATGAGAAACGTAAAGCTTTAAGGTGTTAGTGATTAGCTAAGTCATCGAGCTAGTATGCAGGGGAATCAGGATTCAAATTAGTTAATGTTAATAATACTGTTATTTGGCGAACAGAGACCAAGTCTTAGCCTCTGACTCTCACTGCAGTCTTGTACCCAGAGGTGCTTGGTAGACACTCGCTGGTGGATGGAGACTCATAGTTCAGAGCCCTAAGTTTCTGCCTTATCTGTGTTTTCCGGGAGTTCTCCCTCTGGCTTCAGGGCCACACGTGCCTCTACAGACCCTTGCTGCTTCTTCAGAGTGTCTGGGCTGCTGTGTTCCCAAACAAGCCCCGGGGATGGAGTTTTTCTTTCATTACTTCTTGCCCATATTTCTACACGCTCTGAGCTGCCAGCGCAGCCTCCTTGTTCCTCCACCCTTCTGGTCACTCATGCCCACTGGTGTTTACAATACGCCTCCAGCATCTGTGGACTTCATTAGAGCCTGTGCTACACCCTCTTCCTGCTCATCGGTGCAGACTGCATGAGGCCAGACTGAACACAGCTCCCCAGGGTGCTTGCCAGACGCTTCCACCAGCCCTGCCAGATTCCCTTCTCTGGGGACAGCCAGCCAACCTCTAATCCAGGTGTCTCTGCAGGATAAACATTCCCCATGGGGCACCAAAGCCATACTCTGTTCTAGCCTGTGCTATAGTTAGCACTATTTGGGGAGTGACTTAGAGCATTAGTTTTGAAGTCAGGAAGACCTGCCACTTAGTAGCGCTGTGATCTTGGTTCACTGGCCTTACTTCTCTGACCCTCATGTTCCTCGTCTGGAAAACTGAAGATAAATAGAGTTGAGAAATGGGATTGTTCCATGGAAAGCACCTGGCTCATCTTAGGTGCAGAATTCATTCTCTCTTCCTCCTAAAGACCACTTTGGGGACACTAAGGAGCAAGAAGTAGAGAAAATTGGTCATTTATTTGCTTATTTTTGAAGTGTTCTTGACTAGGTGTTGATATATTATCAGAGATTATAAACACAATTATCCCCATTTTGTAAACATTCCACGTTCAGAGAGCTTAAATTAATTTGCTCGTATTCACCCAGATAATAGGTTGGGTTTACCATTGACTCTAATTTAAACTGACTCTTTAATATTCTCTTGTCTTTTTTTTATTTTTAGAAATGAAAATAAGCAAGTGATATTAGCCAAAATGCAATTGCCTGTATTTCTTGTAAAAAGACAGTCTGCTTTGCTCTCTGCGCTTTTTGTTTGTTTGTTTGTTTGTTTTTTGAGACAGAGCCTTGCTCTGTTGCCCAGGCTAGAGTGCAGCGGTATGGTCTTGGCTCACTGCAACCTCCGCCTCCTGGGTTCCAGCGATTCTTGTGCCTCAGCCTCCCCAGTAGCTGGGATTACAGGCATGCACTACCATGCTCAGCTAGTTTTTGTATTTTTAGTAGAGATTGGGGTTCGCCATGTTGGCCAGGCTGGTCTCGAACTCCTGGCCTCAAGTGATCTGTTCCCCTCAGCCCCCCAAAGTGCTAGGATTACAGACATGAGCTACCACACCTGGCCTATTTTTCTTTATCCAGAGATTCTCTCTTGAAAGTAGTTGTCATTTGTGACTCCATAATCTCATTATCTAGTTCTCTCTGCTCCTTGGATGAGCTGAACTTTCCAAGCCCTTTTTGAGATATTGCCTATCAAGGATGAAGTGCAGGAAAGTCATACTCTCAGTGGACTGACATGGGAGCGTTTATTCCACAGGAATCAAGTCAGAACTTGGTTGGGGCTAAAGTTGGGAATGGTCTGGATGACAGAATGAATTTGACGTCATTGTCATTGTTATGACTTTTCTCCTCATTAAGCTCAGAAGTTGAGGCATGTTTAAGAGTTTCTTTCTTCTTATATCATTGCTTTACTTGAGAATTAAAATAGGGCTGTGAGCTTTCACTCACCACCATATTATGAGCTCCCTGCTGGGTCTCACTGATCTCTGAACCTCATACGGCCCCTTCTACAGTGCTTTGCATACAATGGCGGGCAAATTTGAATGAATTAACATTTATTGAGCACTCTGTTGTTCTCTATATTATTCTGTTTGCTTGCATGGATAGTGGTAGACGCTGGATCTGAACCTGGTTGGCCCTTCTGGCTCTACATGTAGTGCTTTCTTCACACTTCAGCTGTCCGTCAATATCTCTATCAATGATGGTTGTTGAGCAAGGTTTGTCTTTTCTTTTAAAGGCTGCCAGTGGTGTCACATATGTTGTTGGGGGAAGGAGGGTGCATAAGAAATATATGGAGAGGGCCGGGCGTGATGGCTCACACCTGTAATCCCAACACTTTGGGAGGCTGAGGCGGGTGGATCGTGAGGTCAGGAGATTGAGACCATCCTGGCCAACATGCTGAAACTCTGTCTCTACTAAAAATACAAAAATTAACCAGGTGTGGTAGCGTGCACCTGTAGTCCCAGCTACTCAGGAGACTGAGGCAAGAGAATCACTTGAACCCCGGAGGCAGAGGCTGTGCCACTGCACTCCAGCCTGCGCGACAGAGTGAGATTCCATCTAAAAATACACACACACACACACACACACACACACACACACACACACTCAGAGAGAGAGAGAAGGGCAATTTTGGAAGGAAGGTGAATGAAGCAGGCGTGATCTCTCTTCACAGACAGGATTATAACGAGCTTCAGCTGACTGGTTGGTTCCCTTGGCATGTGAGAGTAAAGAGGTTCAAAGAAACCAATGTGTTGCCATGGGAACTGTCCCAGTTTTATAATCTTCGTTTTTTAAAAGCCTGAAAATGAACACATGGAGAGCAGGGAAAATTCAGTGAATGGGAAGTAATGCAGGCTAATAATTTAAATACAAGTTTTGAAGAGGGAAATCAGAGAGTGGAGAAATATTTTGAGGAGACTTTGAGCCGCTCAAATTGCTTTTCCTGGTTAAGATATAATTGACTGCAGGTGAGGAAAATAATTACGGTTCTGTATCTGGAAAAGATGCATTGAGGTTAGTGCTTCTTGGCCAAAAAGATATCAACCAAGGAGCATCTCAAGGAAAAGGGGTAATGGTCCTCTGTGCAGGATGACCACTTGTCTGAGCTGGAGATGCCTGACAGAGCTCCTGGAAGGAGATAGGACCTGAGGCGAGATGGTTGATGGAATTAGTTAGCTTGCAAACATGGTCACAAATTATTCCCCACCCTGCATGTAACAGCAACACCCTGTGCAATGTAACAGCAATTCTTCTCATCAGGAGGTGGCATCTATTTCTCCAGCCCTACAATCTTGCCTTGGCCATGATTCCAACACATGACTTATTTGGTCAGTAAGAGAGTAGCAAATGTGATACAGTCAGAGGCTTAAAAAATGCTTCAGGTGGGGGATTGCCCTCTACTGATGCCCTTGGTTACACTGCAACCACCAGCACGTGAATAAGCCCTGGGCAGCCTGCTGGATGACAAGAGACACATAGCCCAGTTGCTTCCATCACCCTGCTGAAAGCCAGTCAGATGGCTGAGGCTGCTGATGGCCAGCAGATTTCAGGTAAATGAGGAGCCCAGTTGATTCCACATGAAATACATGAGCTGTCCCAGCTGATCCCCACTCAAACTGTTGACCCTCAGAATCATACACAAATAAACAGTTGTGTTGAACTGCTAAGTTTTGGGATTATTCGTTATACAGCAAAAACTAACTGATGCAAAGTATATGCAACAGATGGCAAGCAGCAGGTAGGGAAAGAAAAATGCACTTGATATAGTTGTAGAACAAGGGTTGGCAAACTATTGCCTATGAGCCAAATACAGCCCACAACCTCCTAGGAAGTCATCCTGAAAGTCAAATTATATAAAACAGTGCATAAAAAAAAATATATATAGAAGGGTAATTTTGGTGTTAAAGATTATTCACATTTAACATTTTTATAAACATATTCCAATTGCCTTCCAGAAGCTCTGTTTTGACTTTTACCAATAATGGGTTAGAGAAAATAGACACTATTGATGTGTAACATAGATCATTTCATCTCCCAGAACATAGAGGATGCAACTAGAGGAAATTTATTTTGCAAGGAGGAACTGGGGTAACCTTAGGAGAAACTGACCATGTCATTTTAGAGTTCCTGATAGTCTAAGGGAGCAGTGAAGGTGCTGTTTGGAAGACTCAAGTTCTACAAAGCTCTTCAGAGGCTGAAAAGATAAGCCCAATCTAGGCTGATGAGATGTCAGTAGAGATTGATGTCAATTTCTGCATCTGGGCTCAAGTAAACAATAGCATTAACACATGGTGGGAACCCAGTGACTTCAACACCACCCAGGTGTGAAAAGGACCAGGGAACTCAATAAGAATCAGCAGTGGGGTGTGCTTCCATCAAGGGTAGTCACACTATTGGCTGCTTGGTGAGCGCCCCCTTCTACTCTGGGCTGCTGAGACCATATCCACATCACTGGGTTCCATTCTGGCTACTGTACTCTAAGGGGGTGAAAATTACCTGGGTAGGAGTAGGTGTTTTTGAAGAGAGAATGTAGGATGCTGAAGGACTCCAGTTCATTTCATTTGAAGAAATTTTGAATGTGCCAGGGAGCCTTAACTTAGAGAAGACTCAGAAGGGACGTGAAAAGCATTTTTCAGTATTTGTGTTTTACAGTAAGAATATCTTTGTTGGCCAGGCGCGGTGGCTCAAGCCTGTAATCCCAGCACTTTGGGAGGCCAAGATGGGCGGATCACGAGGTCAGGAGATTGAGACCATCCTGGCTAACACGGTGAAACCCCGTCTCTACTAAAAAATACAA
>NW_012115999.1:3330737-3337260 GCF_000951035.1 Colobus angolensis palliatus
AAAAAAAAAAAAAAAAAAGAATATCTTTGTTATTTTTTAAATTATAAAATTATAGATAATACAAAAAGGTGAACACAACTTAAAAAAGGTAAAGAGGAGGCTGGGCTCAGTGGTTCATGCCTGTAATCACAGCACCTTGGGAGGCCGAGGGGGGCAGATCACGAGGTCAGGAGCTCAAGACCAGTCTGACCAACATGGTGAAACCTAGTCTCTACTAAAAATACAAAGAAATAGCTGGATATGGTGGTGCACGCCTGTAGTCCCAGCTACTGGAGAGGCTGAGGCAGGAGAATTGCTTGAACCTGAGAGGCAGAGGTTGCAGTGAGCCAAGATCGTACCACTGCACTCCAGCCTGGGTGACAGAGCGAGACTCCATCTCAAAAAGAAAAAAAAAAAGTAAAGAAGAAAAAACAATTATACTGAATTGTGTTATACAAGAGGAATATTATTGCTATCTTGATGAACATTGCTCTAGATAGCACACTGCAAATGCATGCACACACAATATACATATAATTTTACATAAAAGGTGATACAGTTTGGAGGTGTCCCCACCCAAATGCCATCTTGAATTGTAACTCCCACAATTCCCACATGTTGTGGGAGGAGCCAGATGGGAGGTGATTGAATTATGGGGGTGATCTTTCCTGCACTGTTCTTGTGATAATGAATGAGTCTCACGAGACCTGATGGTTTTAAAAATGGGAGTTTCCCTGCACAAGCTCTCTCTTTGCTTGCTGCCATCCATGTAAGATGTGTCTTGCTCCTCCTTGCCTTCTGCTATGATTGTGAGGCTTCGCAGCCATGTGGAACTGTTAAGTCCATTAAATTACTTTCTTTTATAAATTATCCAGTCTTGGGTATGTCTTTATCAGCAGCATGAAAGCAGACAAATACAGAAGGTGTAACATTAATTTTTTAATCACTCAACACTATGTAATGGACACATTTCTGTGTCACCTAGGTCATCATATTTAATAGCTATTTAGAATTTCATTGCATGTTTTGACCATGATTTATATAACCAATTTCCTATTAATAGAAATTTAACTGTTGAGTGGCTCCTACCTGTAATCCCAGCACTTTGGGAGGCCAAGGCAGGTGGATCACCTGAGGTCATGAGTTTGAGACCAGCCTGGCCAACATGGCGAAATCCCATCTCTACTAAAAATGCAAAAATTAGCCAGGTTTACAGGATTACAGATGTGGTGGCTCACATCTGTAATCCTAGCTACATGGGAGGCTGAAGCAGGAGAATTGTTTGAACTTGGGAAGTGGAGGCTGCAGTAAGCCAAGATTGTGCCACTGCACTCCAGCCTAGGCAACAGAGTGAGACTCCAATCCCCAGCCCCCTGCCCCCCAAAAAAGAAATTTAATTGTTGAATATATTTGCTATTACAAATGAACAATTAGATCAATATCTTTAACTTATATCATTGTTCATTTGGCTAATTATCTTAGGATAAATTTCTAGGAGTAAAACTTCTAGATTTAATAGTTACACAATTAAAATTTTCATATTATTAAACTGTCCTCCAGAAAGATTAAATCAATTTACACACTGTGATGATCTTGTTTTTATTTATATTTTTTAGTACCTTGGTGCATTTGAATATTCTTTTTTTTTTTGGACAGAGTCTTGCCCTGTCACCCAGGCTGGAGTGCAGTGGTGTGATCTTGGCTCACTGTAGCCTCTGCCTCCCGGGTTCCAGCGAGTCTCCTGCCTCAGCCTCCTGGGTAGCTGGAATTACAGGCGCATGACACCACACTCAGCTAATTTTTGTATTTTTAGTAGAGACAAAGTTTCACCACATTGGCCAGGCTGGTCTCGAACTCCTGACCTCAGGTGATCCACCCACCTTGGCTTCCCAAAGTGTTGGGATTAAAGGCATGAGCCGTTGTGCCCGGCCTGAATATTCTTTCATATGTTTAGTACCATTCTATTTCTTATTTATTTATTTAGTTAGTTAGTTATTGAGACAGAGTCTCGCTCTGTCACCTGGACTGGAGTGCAGGGGCAGGATCTCGGCTCACTGCAACCTCTGCCTCCCAGGTTCAAGTGATTCCCCTGCCTCAGCCTCCCAAGCAACTGGGATTACAGGCACCTGCCACCACGCCTAGCTAATTTTTATATTTTTAGTAGAGATGGGGTTTCACCATGTTGGTCAGGCTGGTTTTGAACTCCTGACCTCAAATGACCCGCCCGCCTTGGCCTCCCAAAGTGTGGGAGTTACAGGTATGAGCCACCACGCTTGGCCTACCATTGTATTTCTTAATTTATGAATTTCCAGTTAATCCTTTTTGCCCATTTTTCTGTTGAACACATTTGTGTAAGTTTTTGTAGGTGTAATGACATTCTATCTCTTATATATGTTACACATACATTTTTCCCCCATTGTGTCGGTTAAAATTCTTCATGGTCATTTGCATGTTTGTTTTGGTTAATCGTTTTTGCTTATTAAAGTTTTCAATTTTTATGTAGCAATTCTATTCATTTCTTTCATCCTTCATTATATGTAATAGTTGTCATATGGAAGAGGATTAGACGTTTATGAAGAAGACAGAATCAACCTGATGGGAGAAAGTTGCAGCATGGCAGATTTTTACTAAAATAACAAACAACTTTCTCCCAGTTAAGACTGTGAGATATGGAATGCGCTGTCTCGCAGGTAGTGAGATCTCCATAATTAGGGGCTGTTAAGCATGAATTGCATGACCACCTGACAGTGATGCTGTATGGGGTGAGGCCGTATGGCCTCTGGCATCCTTAATTATTTACAAGGCAGATTTTTAATGGAATGCCAATAATGTAATTCTAATTGTTTTTCCCAGAGAACTTTTTTCAAAACTGCAACACCATGCAAAATATGAGGTTTCCAAGAGCAACTGGACCAAAGTTGATGTGGCAGATCAGGCAGCACTAAATGAAAATAGCTCAGAACCACTGAAAATTATAAGAAAGCATACCAGGACATTGTTAGTGGTCATATGCTTGTCATTCATGAGTTTTACTTTCATCACCATGCATCACCTTCCAGCCACAGATATTCCCACTGAACCATACAAAGGTCATAGGAGCTGACCTCTCATAACTGGGAATGCGGATGGATGTAGGCAAAACTGACTTCCTAGCATAGGTTGATTGTGGGCATAACCAAGTCTTTTGAGAGTGACAGAGCAAGGTGGTGCTAGGTATGAATATAGAAGCAATCTAGTATGATGCTGCTATCATAAAATTGGTAGAGCTGAATTACATAAAGGAGAGAAAAGTTCTCACCAAGTAAGTCTCAGAATAGGATGAGGCTCTATGAGTCTTAATCCATCTGACTATATAGTCGTTCCCTTTTTAACCCTGGGTTACTGCTGCTTGGTAGCAGAACTGGGGAAAATAGGGTCAAACTTAGACCTGGAAGAATGCTTTTATTTTCTATGAATATAAAGTAATTGAATGAATAATTACATAATTGAATGAATTCTTACATTCATTCAATAATATATAATGAAACACTACAATGTGCAAAGCATTGGGAATTCAGCAATGAACAGGAAAGACAAGCAGCTCACAGCCTAGAAGGGAAGTCACCTTTAAACAATTAATGACATCATAGGTTGTGAAAGGTACAAGGTGCTGGGGTCGTTTACAGCCATGGCATTGAAACCTGTCCAGGATATCAGAAAAGGACTTCTGGAAAGATTAAAATTAAAGTGGAGATTTAAGGAAGGAGGAAGATGTGCTGCCCATAAAAAGGGAGGACAGGAGAAGAGAATAAAAGATGGGGCTGCATAAGTATTCCAGGGGAATAAAAACACGTGTAAAAGTCCAAAGCCAGTGAGAAGTTTAGATTCACACCTCTCTGGAGTGGTATTAGGCTGTTTCTGATGCATGCAATGTAATAGCAAGAACCAAAACTTAAAATGAGAGTTTGACTGGAGTTTGGCTCCCAGCCTTGCTAGTTCCTGAGCGTGTGACCTTGGCAAATAACATAATCTGTCTTCAAATAACATAATCTGTCTTGACCTCAAGCTTCTCATCTGTCAAATGGTGATAATAGCACCTGCTCCACAGGTTGCTGTGAGAATGGGATTAGCTAATAGATATAAAATTTTGGCCAATGTGGGGCTAGGTTTTAAATAAGCCTGATTGAAGCTGTCAGTGACCAAAATCTATTCTTTTTGCTTAGGCCAAATCTTTCTTGCTGTCTGTGAATATACATCAACTGGATCGGTTCAACAGAGTTTTACTCAGTTTCTACTTTGGGTCATTGTAGATTCAGGCACTGTGAGAATATGAAAGAAGTGTGCCACAGGGATTGAAAAGTAGAAGTTAGTTGGGAAGAGAAGGTTAAAGAGGTGTCTGTCTCTTACTTTGTTTTTGTTTTTTGTTTTTTTGAGATGGAGTCTTGCTCTGTCGCCTAGGCTGAAGTGCAGTGGTGCTATCTTGGCTCACTGCAACCTCCACCTCCCAGGTTCAAGTGATTCTCCTGCCTCAACCTCCTGAGTAGCTGGGAGTACAGGTGCCCGCCACCACACCCAGATGAATTTTGTGTTTTTGGTAGAGACAGGGTTTCACCATGTTGGTCAGTCTGGTCTTGAACTCCTGACCTCAGGTGATCCACCTGCCTCGGTCTCCTAAAGTGTTGGGATTACAGGTGTGAGCCACCACACCCAGCCAATCTCTTACTTTGTATGCGTATCTTCAACTCCATCTGGTCTATGAGCTCCTGCAGGAAAGGATCTGTAAAACAGGTCCTCTCTTTAATCCCAGTAAGATTCCCAAGTTTCTAATTTAGAGTAGGTGCTCAGCAAATCCCAGTTAAATAGAACCAATGAAAGTTTGGGAACTTACAGCAGATTTTAAACAGTAGTAAATGCATACATAGATTACAGGGGTTATCAGAAGGACAATCTATGTAAATCAGGGAAGGTTTATAGAGGTAAGATTGGAAGGTTCAGCTTTTGTAGATGCTGTCAAAGAACGTTCAAAGTGGTTGTACCTTTTTATTCTTCTACCAGCAATGTATGAGAAATGAATATAGAGGGAACTTTCAGACTTTTTAATTTTAGCAATTCTGGCAGGAGAGGAGAGATATTCTATCATGATTTTATTTTGCATTTTCTTGGTGACTAATGATTTTGAGCATCATTCCGTATGAGTGTTAGCCATTTGAATATCCTTTTTGTAAAGTGTCAGTTCAAGTCTTTTTCTCACTTTCAAAAATTATATTGACTATTTTTATATAGTATGAATGCAAGACTTTTGTTGAATTTATCAACTGTGAATCTCTTCTCTGAGTATGTGGCTCAACCATTTACTGTTCACGTTCTCTTTCTATGGAAGAAGTTCTCAATATTAATAAGAAATAGTATGTCAAATTTTTAAGGGTTAGTTCTTTTTGTGTACTATTAAAGAAATCCTTACCTAATCCAAGATGATAAAGATATATTCCTAATTTTTTTTTTTAGCTTTAATTTTAGGTTTGGGGGTACATGTGAAAGTTAGTTAACGTAGATAACCTCATGCCATGGGGGTTTGTTTTACAGATTACTTCATCACCCAGGAATTAAGCCCCCAAAATATGGGATGCTTCACAAATTTGCATGTCATCCTTGCAAAGGGATCTTGCTAATCTTCTCTATATTGTTCTCATTTTAATATATGTGCTGCTGGAGCAAGCACAAGCATTTTTAAATGAAATCTTCTTTCCTCAACCAAAAAGAAATGCATGCATGTGGTTTAAAAAATCCAGAATCTGAAGGATAATGAAATGACAACTAAATCCTCTAATTGTATGACCAAGTTCTTCTCCCCAAAGGCAACCACTGTTAACACTCTTTCATACAGGTTTATAGATATTTTCTCTATATATAGTTATAAAAACATATGTATGAATATTCCTTTTACTTATTCACCAAATGGTACATATTAATAAGACTATCCTGTACATTACTATTTTTGTTCAACAGTGTATCTCAGCAATCTTTCCCTATTGACCCCTTTGAAATGACCTCACTCCTTTTAAGGGCTTGCAGATAATTGTTTTGTATACAAGCTTTATAATTTAAAGCTACTGACCCCTCCTAAAGGGATCAATTAGGTTGTGTTTAGTCTTTTCTTATCACAAACAGTGCTGCAATAAACATCCTTGTGCATAGGGCTTTATGTGAGCAATGAAATGACTTGTTCCAAGGGTATGGGTGTTTATAATCCTGTTAACTCTGGCCAAATTATCAAAAAGGTTATATTGGCTTATACATACTCCAGCAGCATATGAGGGTGCCTTTCCTTTCTCTGGAGGGGTAGCATTTTTTTTTTTTTTTTTGATGGAGTTTTGCTCTTGTTACCCAGGCTGGAGTGTAGGGGTGTGATCTCAGCTCACTGCAACCTCCACCTCCTGTGTTCAAGCAAGTCTCCTGCCTCAGTCTCCTGAGTAGCTGGGATTTCAGGTGCCCGCCACCACGCCTTGCTAATTTTTTTTGTATTTTTAGTAGAGTTGGGGTTTCACCATGTTGGTCAGGCTGGTCT
>NW_012115999.1:3338350-3341738 GCF_000951035.1 Colobus angolensis palliatus
TTATTATTAAGTTCACTGCTTGGCAGAGATAACGTGTTAACTCACAGTAATAAATAACTATGAATATGTGACTTCAGCTTCTAATAAAGTATGTAGTCCATAGTAGGAGCTCAGTAAATGTTTGTTGAATGAAGAAGTATATAATCACATGGTTATCTGGGAGCAGTACCACCCAGGCAAGTGGAGCACCTGCCTTAGGTCCTGGGCCTCAGGGGTCTTGCACTTTATTTATTTATTCATTTATTTATTTAATTTTTTTTCTTGAGACAGAGTCTTGCTCTGTCGCCCAGGCTGGAGTGCAGTGGCGTGATCTTGGCTCACTGCAACTTCTGCCTCCTGGGTTAGAGTGATTCTCGTGCCTCAGCTTCCTGTGTAGCTGGGATTACAGGTGTGCGCCATCAGACATGGCTAATTTTTGTATTTTTAGTGGATATGGGGTTTCATCATGTTGACCAGGCTGGTCCTGAAGGAGTCTTGTACTTTAGAATGCTGTCCTTAACATCTTCTAAGCCCTTCCAGTGATCAAGACTGGCCAAGGCCAGTAGTGCCAACCAGACAGGGTGCTCTAGGCCCAACCTCCACCGTGTCAGCCCCAGTCCCTGTTTTCTCTCCTTTGGAATGCTCTTCAATTCGCTTCTTAGTACAGAGGGTCAACCAGATGCCCTAGGAGACCTCTAAGGTTTACACCTATGAGATTGTCTCAGGGACCCCTGACCAGGCCCAATTCCAAAAGGGCTTCTGGGAGAAAGGATCTTTTCTTCCAGCCAGAGAGTATTTCTTTTGGAGTATCACATGAAGTTGGGTGATCAGAATGGTGCTTAAACATTGATTTTAGGTAACTCAAATTGTTTATATATACAGGGACCCCACAGAAAACATTTGCATAGGCCTCTACATGCCTTAGGGCTAATCATGTCTAGTAGATCATTATTCATTCATTCAGGCAGTCATTCAATGAATTCATGCCTTCAGCTGACCCCTCAATTAACTAGTGTAGGCTATTAGCAGAGTGGACACATGCACCAGACCCCAGGCAAAGAAATGGAGAACCCAGCCAGTGTGTGAGTTGTTTAACAACATACAGTAGGTTATTACCACAAAGGGCATAACATCGGAACTTAGGTCTTAAAGAATGGCCAGAATTTTTCCAGGAGGGACATGTCATGTTTAGCGAGGAGAAAATTATATGGGTCTAAAGGCTGCAGTGAGGGCTGGGAAGAGATGGCACATGAGTTGGAAAGACAGATGTGGCCACAACATTGAAGGGCCTGTTGTCAGGCTGTGGTTTCTGCACATCTTTTCTGAGGACATTGGAGAACAATTAAATGTTTTTTAGCCAGGAGGGAGATGGTTAGCTATCTAGATTTGAAAGTTCGTCCCAAGGGCTGGATGTGGTGACTCACGCCTGTAATCCCAGCAGTCTGGGAGGCTGAGGCGGGCAGATCACATGGTCAGGAGTTTGAGACCAGCCTGACCAACATAGTGAAATCCTGTCTCTACTAAAAATACGAAAAATTAGCCGGGAGTGGTGGTGGGTGCCTGTAATCCCAGCAACTCAGGAGGCTGAGGCAGGAGAATCACCTGAACCTGGGAGGCAGAGGTTGCAGTTAGGCAAGATTGCACCACTGCACTCCAGTGCGAGACTCTGTCTCAAAAAAAAAAAAAAAAAAAGTTCATCCCAATTGGCGGTGGGCTGTGTGGACTGTGTGGATATTGGTTTGGAGGAAAGCAAGACAGGTGTCAAAGTGACTCCTCTGGAAGTTCCAGCCAGGTATAAGGCAACCAGAGCCTGGTGAAAGGTGGCAACCCCAAGAAAGGAGGGCTGGGAAGTCACGGATAGTCAGTTCCCAGACTCTGAAAGATTCCGAGAAGCAGAGTCAAATACCTCCTCTCCACGAGGTTGGCTTCTTTTGTAATCCAGCTGCCTGGCTGAGCACTTTCTCCTTTCTTTCCTTTCTAATCACTTTTCCCTTCTCTCCTAATCTGATGACATGAGACCAGCTGTGGAAACAAGACTCTCTTCTGGATGGAGAGGAAGCTGAAATCAACAGCATCCTAGGCAGTCCACCCTCAGGAAGACCTTCCCAGAAAAGCCTGCAGCGCCTAGACAGAGGCAGGGATTATGTGTTCAGTCTGCATGGAAAAGCTTCTGGACTTACCCCAAGGGGCTCTGCTGAGCAGCTCAGAGACCTTCAGAGTGGCCTCAGGCAGGTGGCCCCAGCTTCTTCGAGAGTGCAGGAGAGGGGCCTGTGGTTTCTGTTTCATGACATGCACCCACTGCGCAGGTCCGAGAACCCCCTGCAGGATTCGTCTTCACCCCAGAGTGTACGGATCCCCATCAGGACTCGTTGCATCTCTGGAAATGACCTCAGTCTTTGGAATATTTGTTCTTTTTGGCTTATCAAACAATGTCCTCGTTTTGCTAGAGGAAAAGGGAAAGAGACTCTCAGAACGAGCAGGCCATCCTTTGTTCTGGGCCCGTAAATCTGGCGCGAGCACATGTCCGGCCTCCCCGCCCCCCACCGCATCATTGTCCCACTGCTGATTAATAGGTCAGAGCTAACTTTAAACTGGCATTTCCTGACCAGTGCCTCTCCCTGCCTTCAACCCTGCCTGGCTGTTCTTTAAAAATCTGCTGTATTTTAGAACATGGTTTCACTCTGTCCCGTGGCCTCCGCTTCACACTGTGTTCCAAGGTGACTGCGTTAAGTTTGGTCAAAGCCGTCTGTGCTGTTCCTGAGTTGGCAGAATAAGGGCTGAGGCAGAGGGGTGGGTGCACAGCTGAGTGGGGGCTGTCTCAGGGTTTTTGAGCCACCGCTGGCCTATCTAGTCTCAGAAGCACATACCTGGGCATGATCAGAAGGGCTGCGTGGAGAAAGGATGTGACAATAAGTATGACATGGTGTTTTATTTTGCCTTTGTTTTTCTCATGTACTTTGACTGAATTGTGTCTCAACCATGCAAAATAATGTAGAAGAGTGGGTCCCGACGTGAAGATGTTCTTGATGTTGACTAAGGAAGGATACAAAAACTGAGTATCTCTATTATCTAGCCAGATAGTTTTTATTTATTTATTTATTTTTACATAAATTAACCTATTTATTATAGGCCAGTGATGTCTCAAAGAGTAGAAGAGCGTCTACTGGTCTTTCAACTCCTTCAGTCTTCTGATGGCGGACTTTACCGTGACAGCGGAAGTGGTATTGTAAGTCCAGGCACCGCCGGCCGCTGTCTTCATGCAGGAACCACAGTGCCAGATCCTCACAGCTCGTCTCTTCATCTTGGTTTTGCCACAGAAAGAGCAAGTGTACTTGGCGTGCTGGCTGATTTCAATTTTCTTCGCCATTTTCCGGAGGGAGGCCCCATAGCGGGTTCCGTATTTACCGAC
>NW_012115999.1:3351408-3386456 GCF_000951035.1 Colobus angolensis palliatus
ACCTCGTGATCCGCCCGTCTCGGCCTCCCAAAGTGCTGGGATTACAGGCTTGAGCCACCGCGCCCGGCCGGGTAATGGTACTTTCCTTACAGGACAATGGTAAAAATGAAATGAGAAAAGATACAGAGTGTGGCCCAGAGCAGGCTCACAGCAAATGGTAGCTGTCATTGCTGCAGTGGAGGGTGTCCTGTCCCACGTGAGGGAAAGTGGTCAGAGACAGTGTCTGTGTGGGACTCAGAGTCCAGGGTTAGCCCTGAAAGGACACAGTTGGGCTGAGCAGACAAAGTAGGGAGACTTGCAAACACCTGCTCTGGAATCCATTGCCCTGGGGCTCTGCTTTCATTATCCAACATGGAGCCAGGAGTCTGGGGAAGGGCAGATGGTAGAGACTGCAGTGGAGAAGTGCTATTGACAAATTTGTTGGCATCTGGGCACTGAAGTGGGAATAGGAACTGTGAACCTTCCCAGCTGGGTTTGCTCAAGGTTCTGGTGCTCCAGGTTGGCTGTGGAGGTGCCTCCAGGCCTTTTGGCTTCCTCCAGCTAAGCATTAGGTAGGAGTTAAGGGCTTTGGTTGGGAAGTCTCAGACAGATCTAAGATCCAGTCTCTGCTCTCATTTCTCTGATAATCAATCTCTTTATCTATAAAATTGAGACAATAATACTGCCTCGGCTTGGCGTGGTGGCTCACATTTATAATCCTAGCACTTCGGAAAGCCCAGGTGGGTGGATCACCTGAGGTCAGGAGTTCAAGACCAGCCTGATCAACATGGCGAAACCCCATCTCTACTAAAAATACAAAAAATTAGCTGGGCGTGGTGGTACATGCCTGTAATCCCAAATACTTGGGAAGCTGAGGCAAGAGAATTGCTTGAATCTGGGAGGTGGAGGTTGCAGGGAGCCAAGATCATGCCACTGCACTCCAGCCTGGGCAACAGAGTCAGACACCATCTCAAAAAAAAAAAAAGAAGGAAATGTATAACACTGAAAGCCCACATCAAAAAAAAAAAAAAAAAAAAAAAAAAAAAAAGCCAGCCTCATAGGGAGGCTATGAAGATAATGTGAGCTAATGTATGTGAAGCTGACACCAGCTCAGGGCTAACCTGAAAACACACAATAGGTGGTGACGGCAGGTTTTCTTATCCACTTGTCCTGCTTTTCCCACCTGCTCAAAGACACTGCACCTGCTGGGCAGTGCGCGGTGGCTTACGCCTGTAATCCCAGCACTTTCGGAGGCTGAAGTGGGTGGATCACCTGAGGTCGGGAGTTCAAGACCAGCCTGGCCAACATGGAGAAACCCTGTCTCTACTAAAAAATACAAAATTAGCCAGGCATGGTGGCACATGCCTGTAATCCCAGCTACTCCAGAGGCTGAGGCAGGAGAATCGTTTGAACCCAGGAGGCGGAGGTTGCGGTGAGCCAAGATCACGCCATTGCACTCCAGTCTGGGCAAAAAGAGCGAAACTGTCTCAAGAAAAAAAAAAAGAAAAAAAAAAGAAAGAAAGAAGCTGTACCTTCTGCCTCTGCTTGGTCCATGGAGACATTGCCAATGGCCTGGTGTTTAGAGAGAAGGCAACGGCAGGAAATCAGGGATGAGGGGAAAAGGGAGGATGAAGTCTGAGCTCGAAGCCTTCAAACAAACCTTGAGATTCAAGGTTCTGTTCCAGACTAGATAGAGGCTACTGGGAGATGGCTATGACTACACAGCTGGTATGAGGCTCGGGAGAGATACTCGGAACGAAACAGTAGCCCAGAGGCCTTGAGATTTTACACAATTTTTGCCTGGAGAAAGGATGCAAACCTAGACAACTTTTTGAGGTCTTTCTCCAGGATCTGCAGATGGCTTTAACGCCAAGGTAGTGGTTCTCAGAGTGTATTCCACAATGAGATGAGCACAAACACTGAGAGCAAATGAGTGCTTGGAAAATTTTGTAACTATTTGACAGTCACATTATGTGTGTTCAATCTAATATAAAAAGGCTGAGTCTGTGTGTATTTTGTATGCCCTTTAAATTTTTACGTTTCTAGTAATTCATTATGTTTTACAAATGTCACAGTCTGTGCTAGATTAGTTAATTAAAGCAAAACAAAACAAAACTTATCCTCCCCAAAGATGCTTGGAGAAGTGTTGCTTCCCGCCACTCTATAAATGTCACACGTTGCTCTCCATGGAGTTCGCAGCATTTTCACTTTCAGGGGCAAAAGCGAATGATGTATCAGAAAGAGCCCGTGGTTCTTGGCCTCTCCAGGCCAGTCTAGCTGTGTGGTCTTGGAAAACCTCCCCTATGATCACTTTCATTATCTGTAAAATGAGGGTAATAAAACCCACCACATGGGATATAGTGAGATTCAATCTAGGAAAAGTGCATAATTGGATCTCCGGCCTATGATAGGTACTAAGGAATATTTGTTCCTTTTTTCTTTCCCTTTGCAGTTTATTTACATGTAGAAAAACTTAAGTGTTCTGCTTTCTTGATCTCTTAAAAAGTATTTCCACCCATCTAGTCTTTGCTTGTTCTAGGCTAATGGTGGTTCTTGCAATTTCCATCATAATGGTTCCAGCATTTTACATACATTTGCCTTTCCTTACAATGAGCTTGCAAGGCAGGAATAGTTTTTTTATTTTGAAAAAGAGAAAAGTGAAGTCAGAGAGTTTGAATGGCTTGCCCAAACTCACAGGGCTGTGACTAACAGTTGAAATCCAGGCCTGTTCAACTACCCAGCAACTTCAGATGGAGGTCCCTTCGCGGCCTTGACTTTCACAGTCACTGGCCCTCCCTTTCTCTTATCATTTTCTCTTTCATGCATAGGTAGCTGTTCTGAGGGTAATGGTCAGATGTTCAGTAAGCCCAGGGGGATCAGGGACACCTGTGATCGGAGACATGGTGTGTGGGGATCCAGCAGCCTTTGCATTTCAGCAGTTACTGCAGCAGAGCAGCAGAGGGGAAATCAAAGTGCGTAGAAATGCCAAGGCCTCCCTACTGCTCCCGCCCCGTCTGCTCAGGTAGGGTCACTGAGGATGTTTCAGGACAGGTCTTCTTTCTTGACTCTGGAAATGAAACTGCTGTCATGTTTAGCTGTGGACACATCTGCCAGGCAGCTGGTCTTGTTGCACAATGTATGCTTCTCACCAGCTCCCTCTGGTCTTGCCACCAGCAGGGGACACGATCCTTTTTCTTGCTCAAGGCTGCGCTGCAGTGATGAAAATAGACTTCCCCCACCCTACCCCAATCCAGTGAAGAGAAGAGAAGTGGTTCTACTGTGCCTCTGTGAAGGATCTGCTGGATGGGGGTGATGGAGGGAGCCCCGGCTAGAAGGTCAGAGAGTACTGGGTTTCAGTTCCAGCTCTCTCTGATCTTCTTGCCAAGCTTCTGCTTTCTCACTGGTAAATGGAGACAAGAATATGACTTATCTCATGGTGAGAATTAAGTAGGTAAGGTTTATTGTAGGGCCTGGTCATAAGAACAGCAAACCCTTCTAGGATGCAGACACATTGCCAGGCACTGTTCTAGGATGTTACCAGAAAGGGGTCCCGATCCAGACCCCAAGAGAGGTTCTTGGACCTCATGCAAGAAAGAATTTGGGGCGAGTCCATAAAGTGAAAGCAAGTTTATCAGGAAAGTAAAGGAATAAAAGAATGGTTCTTCTATAGGCAGGGCAGTAGTGTGGGCTACTTGACTGAGTATACTTATGGTGATTTGTTGATTATATGCTAAACAAAAGGTGGATTATTCATGAGTTTTCCAAGAAAGGGGTGGGCAATTTCCGGAACTGAGGGTTGCTCCCCTTTTTAGACCACAGAGTGTAACTTCTTGACGTTGCCCTGGCATTTATAAACTGTCATGGTGCTGGTGGGAGTGTCTTTCAGCATGCTAATGTATTATAATTAGCATAAAATGAGCAGTGAGGATGACCAGAGGTCACTTTCATAGCCATCTTGGTTTTGGTGAGTTTTGGCCGGCTTCTCTACTGCATCCTGTTTTATCAGCAAGGTCTTTGTGACCTGTATCTTGCGCTGGCCTCCTATCTCATCCTGTGACTAAGAACGCATCCCAGTAGTTCTTAGCGTTATTTTACCTAGCCCATGTTCAAGATGGAGTCGCTCCGGTTCAAACACCTCTAACATAAGGGCCTTGTTTATTCATTTATTTCATTCTCACCACAAACTTTATGGGCAGGTATTATTATCTTCACTTTGCAGAAGAGGAAACTGAAACAGAGGAGGATGATGTAATTTACAGTGGAAAGCATGCATCTTTAGCTATGATCCCATACTGTATCTCACTATGGTGTGTGGTAAGCCAGTGCATGTGAAGTCCTTTCTACTCCCTTATGCAAGTCATGTTTTCCTGCCAGAACAGGATCTGTCCTATGAGAGTTGACACATGAAAGCCAAATATGATAAATCGGGGTGGAGATTCACCTTAAAAAGATTCTCAGGCCCGGTGTGGTGGCTCACACCTGTAATCCCAGCACTTTGGGAGGCCAAGGCAGGCGGATCACAAGGTCAGGAGTTCGAGACCAGCCTGGTCAACATGGTGAAACCCCGTCTCAACAAAAAATACAAAAACTAGCCGGGCGTGGTGGCATGTGCCTGTAATCCCAGCTACTTGGTAGAATCTCTTGAATCCAGGAGGCAGAGGTTGTAGTGAGCCAAAATTGCACCACAGCACTCCAGCCTAGGTGACAGAGAGAGACTCAGTCTCAAAAAAAAAAAAAAAAAAGAAAGAAAGAAAGAAAAAAAGATTCTCCCAGAACATCAGGACTTGTCAATAATGGGACTGAGGTATTTATGTACTAGAAAGAGTGGAACATTGAAAGGGGTTTCACCATCCATGAAAGGCAAGATGTGAGGTGAAGCCAGAGTCTTGACCAATAATAGACCTTGAGAATGATCATTCCAAGGACACAACTATCCCTATTGAGTCCATCTGCCATAGGAAGGAGGATGTTTGTTGAGGATGACTTGAGTTGCTGCTTTACCTGACAGCTGACTCTCTCTCTGTATAAATAAATGCACATTCATCTCTTTGAGCTTGGTTGATATGAATCATCTTTGAGAGACTAATCTATTCTTCTTGTTCTAATCAAATCAGTGGTTTTTTTTTTCCTTCTTTTTGATGGCATTTCGCTCTTGTTGCCCAAACTGGAGTGCAATGGTGTGATCTTGGCTTACTTCAACCTCCGTCTCCTGGGTTCAAGCAATTCTCCTGCCTTAGCCTCCTGAGTAGCTGGAATTACAGGCGCATGCCACCACACCTGGCTAATGTTTTGTATTTTTAGTAGAGACGGGGTTTCACCATGTTAGCCAGGCTGGTCTTGAACTCCTGACCTCAGGTGATCCATCCATATCAGCCTCCCAAGTGCTGGGATTACAGGCGTGAGCCACCACGGTTGGCCAAATCAGGTTTTTGAAATGAAAAGGCATAGGCCAAATTCTGAAGTAGGTGGATTTCACAGAAAGTAATAAAATAAATGTAGAATGCTGTGGCTCCTCGGCGATAGCCAGTTGGACTTCTTTAGACAATATTGTTCAGGCTGCCATGCACATCACCATCTGTCACCCGTCGGCCCTTCTGTAGGGCCACGCACATTGCCCTCGGGTCTTCTGTGGAGGTAATTGATTCTAGTTTTGGCTCATGCATGTTTTCTCTGGAAGCTCTGCATAGTTTTGAAGTTCTCCCTTGTCTAGCTTAAAAACCTGTGGGCCTGTTGCTCTATATTTGCTCCTATTCTGCATTTAGTCTGCTTTTTCTTCCACAGGACAGCTCTTCAAGATTTTTGATGACAGTCTCGTTACTCACAGACCATTTTCTCAAGTGGCTCTCATCCCTTTCTCACGTGGGGTCCAGAACCTTCCTCAGCCCAGTTATTGACTGCTTTTCCACAAGATTGGTGAATTGCAGCATAGTTATCTAAGGGCAAAAGAGAGTGGACAGGGATCCTACAAGGAATCTGGGGTATACCTGGAGCTGAACCAAGGCATTTCATGGGTGATTTATGTTTCATCTTAGTGATGATGATGCAGAAGTTTTGCATTTCATTTCTAATTTAATCTATGGTTGTGTTAATCTATGGTTGTATAATAGAAATATAATGTGACTCTATCTTTACAAAATTTTGTTAAAAATTAAAAAAAAATAGAGACAGGATTGGCTGGGCATGGTGGCTCACACCTATAATCTCAGCACTTTGGAAATTCGAGGTAGGCAGATCACGTGCGGTCAGGAGTTTGAGACCAACCTGGCCAACATGGTGAAACCCCATCTCTACTAAAAATACAAAAATTAGCCGGGCATGACGGCAGGCGCCTGTAGTCCCAGTTACTTGGGAGCTTGAGGCAGGAGAATCGCTTGAACCTGGGGGAGGATGGAGGTTGCAGGGAGCGGAGACTGTGTCACTGCACTCCATCTTGGGCAACAG
Organism: Colobus angolensis palliatus; assembly: GCF_000951035.1. NCBI lineage: Eukaryota > Metazoa > Chordata > Mammalia > Primates > Cercopithecidae > Colobus > Colobus angolensis. Next base: position 3,357,829 of record NW_012115999.1, read on the forward strand.
AGTCAGATTCCCTCTCAGGAAAAAAAAAAAAAAAAAGAGAGAGAGAGAGACAAGATCTCAATATCTCAATGTGTTGCCCAGGCTGGTCTCAAACTCCTGGACTCGAGCAGTCCTCCTGCCTCAGCCTCCGAAAGTGCTAGGATTACAGGCATGAGCTACTATGTGTAGCCTCTTTCCTCTATCTTATTCCACCGCATAGCTTCAGGGCTAGTTATGCCTGGGATAAAAAAGTTCTGATGTAGGTCAGTGAGTCCCAGCCTGTAGGTCATGAGTCGCTTAGTGTGGTTTATAAGTTGTGTCAACAAGGTAGCTCCCATTGCGTCAGTCAGTGTCAGAAAGTAGGGTTGCAGTGAAAGGGGCCGGCAGGCAGAGGAGTTATGTAGAATTTTGGCAGGATCTGTCAACATTGCTAATGTCCCAGCAGTCCTACTTAAGCGATCTAACACATGAGAATGTTGTTACTGTATGCAAACTTCAGTATGTGTATGTAAGAGCGGACACTGTAGCCTGGCTTAGAAGGGCAGTAGTGTTAAGTCATGGTCCAGTAAACTATAATATTGGGGACGTACAGAGGTATAGTGTTTCAAAGGTTAAGAGGAATGGAGTGAGTCTAAATGTGCTGCCTTGGAAGCTTGTCCAAGGAATATTTTAGATTACTTTTATTTTATTTTTTAATTTTTTTCTTGAGATGGAGTCTCACACTGTCATCTGGGCTGGAGTGCAATGGTGCGATCGCAGCTCACTGCAACCTCTGCCTCCCAGGTTCACATGATTCTCCTGCTTTAGCCTCCTGAGTAGCTGGGATTACAGGAGCACACCATCACACCCAGCTAATTTTTTGTAGTTTTAGTAGAGACGAGGTTTCACTATGTTGATCAGACTGGTCTCGAACTCCTGACCTTGTGATCTGCCCGCCTCGGCCTCCCAAAGTGGTGGGATTGCAGGTGTTATCCACTGCGCTGGGTCTAGATTACTTTTATTTTAAAAGTTCATTAATTAATTTTTTCATATGGGGTCTTGCTCTGTTGCCCAGGCCAAAGTGAAGTGGCACAATCACAGCTCATTGCAACCTTAACCTCCCAGGCTCAAATTATCCTCTCATCTCAGCCTCCTTAGTAGCTGAGTCTATAGATGCACACCACTGTGGCTGACTAATGTTTACAAAAATTTTTTGTAGAGATGGGTCTCACTATGTTGCCCAAGTTGATCTCACACCCCTGGGCTCAAGCAATCCTCCTGCCTCAGCCTCACAAAGTGCTGGGATTACAGATATGAGCCACTGCGCTTGGCCTATTTTAAAGTGGAAAATAAAAATAAGGCTTTAGAACATTCTGAGCCTGGGCAGTATAAGAAGGCAACATCTCTACAAAAAGTTAAAAGTTTAGCTGGGTGTGGTAATGTGTGCCTGTAGTCTCAACTACTCAGGAGCCTGAGGCAGAAGGATCACTTGAGCCCAGGAGTTTGAGGCTGCAGTGCACTGTGATTGTGCCACTGCACTCTAGTCTGGACAACAGAGGAAGATCCTGTCTCAAAAAAAAAAAAAAAAAGATAAAATAAAAAGAACATTCTGTATAATGTGATTCCATTTCTGGTTTGAAAAATTATACATGTTGTAAAGTCACAGAGAAATATCTAGAAGAAAACGTACATTTCACTGTTAAAAGTGATTACCTTGTATGACCTTGGGAAGACGGAAGATAGGGTTAACAAAGTTTTGTGGGAAATGTATTTATCAGTTTTTTTCTTTTTCTATTTTTATTTTTTAGAGACAGAGTCTTGCTCAGGTCCTTGCCCAGGCTGCAGTGAGTGCAGTTCACTGCAACCTTGAGTTCTTGGGCTCAAGCAATCCTCCTGCGCTCAGCTTCTTGAGTAGCTGAATCTACAGATATGCACCACCACGTCCAGCTAATTTTGTAAAACTTTTTTTTTTTTTGTAGAGACAGGGCCGCACTATTTTGCGCAGACTTCTCTTGAACTCCTGGGCTCAAGGGATCCTCCTGTCTTGGCCTCCCAAAGCACTGGAATTGGAGGGGTAAGTCACCGTGTCCTGCCTCCATTGTATTCTTTATAGGCATTTTCTATAGATTTTTTTTTTCCTTATATATTTCTGTTTTGTTTGCTGGAGGGCTTATTGCTTCTGTGGATAAAGCCAATGCTTTCTAAAAAGGAATACAATAAACTGTGTTTATATTTATTTATCTCCTAATAATAGGTTTTAGAATTATAAAACTCATGTATTATGATACAAATTCAAAAAGTATTAAAAGTTATATGAAGAGTAGTAGGTCTCCTTACCATCCCGATTTTTAGTCTCATTTCCAGAATTTCTGTGCAAATACAATCAAGTATATAACAAAATGCCCCTTCAGAAAACATTCATGCACAAATGGGACCCCCTGGTGTTCTATAGTCTGCGTTTTTTTTTAACTTTACAATATATCCCATAGAGCTTTTCCTATAATGACATATGCAGATTATCATACGGTTGTTCTGTAAGTGATTTAGCAGACATTTAGGCTATTTTTTATTTTTGAGACGCAGTTTCACTGTGTCACCCAGGCTAGAGTGCAGTGGCGCGATCTCAGCTCACTGCAACCTCCACCTCCCAGGTTCAAGCGATTCTTCTGCCTCAGCCTCCTGAGTAGCTGGGATTAAAGGGGTGCGCCACCTCACCTGGCTAATTTTTGTGTTTTTAGTAGAGACAGGGTTTTGCCACGTTGGCCAGGCTGGTCTTGAACTCCTGACCTCAAGTGATCCACCGGCCTCGGCCAACAAAGTGCTGGGATTACAGGCATAAGCCACTGTGCCCAGCCCATTTAGGTTATTTTGTTTTTTTCTATTATAAACAATGTTGTAAATGATGCATGTGGCATATACATATAACGGGATGTTAAAATGGAACTCTTCAAGTCTCAGTTTCCGGCTGAGACTCCAAATCCCTAGAAACCGTACAATAGGTACTTGAATATCTCCCTCCCCAATGTTAAATGAGGTGCTAGACCGCCTTGGCAGGCCCTGGTGTTCTACCAGCATGGACCATCCTTTGCCTGACACCAGTCTTCAGAGGCTGGGGAGAGGAGACAGTCTCTGGTGATTCCTGTCACGGTGTCTTTTGTCCCTCCCCACCCTCTTCTCCCAGGACAGGGTCGGCTGGAGAAAGCCAACTGAGAAAGGTTGAAAGGGAGAGCTCAGTGTTGGTTCCTGGAACCTGAATTTGGGAGCTCAAGACCAGGAAAGAGAAGCTGAGGCTGTGCTGGCCTGAGGTGACAGAGAGAGAAAAAGAGAGAACACGCTTCCTCCTCCTGGGAGCAAGGGAGCGTCCACCAGCAGAGGAGAGCAAACAGCCCTGTTGTCTGGGAATCAAAAAAGGACCAGCAGGAGAGAGACAGACTAGGGCCACCTAGAAGGGGGATTTTCCTGACAGCACCCTCTGAAAGGCAGAGGAGGAACTGTTGGAAGCCCAACAGTCCAACAGACAGACGCAGAAAGCAGCAGCCTGGAGGAGGCCTCACTGCATTCAGGCGACTGCCAGTGTGAGTTCCCAAGGGCGGAATGCCTAGGGAACCTGCACACAGCACCCAGCCCAGAGGGCAGCAGCCCTGGCTCCCAGCAGAACCAGCCTTGGGAAGCTCTGCCCTCTTCCCTATTTCCTTTTTTTCTGGGTCCTGTCCCAGGGAGGGAGATAGTGAGGGTGAAGAGGTGAGAGGAAGAGGGGGGACAACCTTGCCTCCCTCTTCCCCTACAGCTGGCATTTAAGTTTGAAGCAGACCTGGGCAGAAGAAGGGAGAAATTTTCAAATGAGATTTGTTCAGAGTTCTGGCAAACACGCTGGAATATGTGCTTTTAAATGACAGAGACTGCTCTTTGGAAATAAGGGACCCAGAGAGTAAGTTCACAGGGTGAGCGAAAATAAAGCAGCATTGTGATCGCCCCTTAGTGAATCCAGCTCATTGGACGTCCTTTGAGAACATGTGTGATTTTATACGAGGAATAAATTTTTAGAAGTGGAATTTCTGTGTCAAGCAATATAGTATATTTTAATGTTGATAGATATGGTCAAATTGCCCTCCAAATAATTTGTTCTTATTAACACTTTCCCAGGGGTGGATGAAAGTGGCTCCCTTTTGATACCTTTTCATTTCAGTCTTTGCTACTCTACCAGACTTTTTAAAAAATGATATTACTTGTATATATTTATATAATATATTACATATATATGTGTATATTTCATTATGAGGGAAGTTAAAACATTTGTATTTCTTTTTCTAGGAACACCATTGCTAATGTCGTTTACCCATTCATTTTTTTTTCCTTTTGAGTTGTTGAGTTTTTTTCTTTGTAATTTGTAAGAACTCTTTGTATAAAAGGCATTAGTCCTTGCTCTATCACATATGCTACCAGTGTTTGTCAATGTGTGCTATTGGTCTTTGATGTAAGTTATTGCATGTTAACAGATTTTTTAACATGTATGGATCCTATGGTATAGAACGAATGCAAGTTTACTCTCGAGTGTACCTGAATTAACAGCTGGCTTTTTTCCTTTTGTGTATTCATAATCAACAGGCACTGAAATCCTAAGTAACGTCACGGGAGGTGAGGGATGGCCCTTGAGATCAAGAGGTTGGAAACTGCTACTCTAGGCTGTACTGGACACACCTAAACTGTGCCACCCAGAGCTAAGCTCAGCCCTCCTGGGTTGAAGCTCCAGCACTGATGTCTCTCGTGGAGCCAGGAGTCATTAACTTACTAATTCCAGGTAAAACACAGCAATAGCATTTCAAGGTGGAGCCAACCAAAACGGAAGTGGAATGGCTCTCTTCCTCCCTTCTCCCTCTGCATCCCCTTCCCTTCCTCCTTTGTTTACCTCCTAAAGGGGAGAGTAAGGCAGAGAAGAAAACAAAGGGTAAGGAGAAAGGGAAGGCTCCCCATTGTGGAGAATTAAGACAACTCTCTTGCTTGGGGCTCCAGGTCCCTCCCATCTGGCCACCCTTCCTCTTCTCTGTCCCCAACATCCTGCCTCACTGTTACCCCAGCCTCCTAGCTACACTCTGCCCAAGTACCCTCTGGCCTTGCCACCAGCTGCTTTCTCTACCAAGAGCTTGCTTCCCCTTCCCTGCTTTGTGGACTCTGACATTTCAAATGTCACTTCCTCTAGGAAGCTTTCCCTGGCCAGGCTGACTGAGCGTTCCCTCCCAGGGCTCCTGTCTTTTCTACAGCACTTATGATAGTCAGGTTAGAGGTGTGTGTCTCTCCCACTAACCAGGGAGGTCCTTGAAGGTAGCATTTGCCTGATTCATCTCTGGTTCTGCCCCAACCCCAGAGCAGCTTAGTCAATGTTCATTGAACAAAGCCCTATTTAAAGAGCAAAATTGTGTGTTGGCAAGTCGCCCTGACAGTGCTGCTGGGACAATATCCTTCCCTGGAGGGATGGAGCACCCCAGCCAGCTTTCCTCCAGGTCGGTGTCCTCCTCCTCAATTCCTAAGCTAGAGCCTAGCAACCCTGACTGAGTCCTGTGGATTCACATGGGAGCAATGCCTCGATGTGCAGAGGTCAACCACTGACCTCTGTTGGAAGCCCCGCTCCCCATACTGGTGCCAGAGAAGAAGCAGACAAAAATTCAGAGTCACCACCTATGGAATCTCATCCCTGAGGAAAGTTCACTTAGAACAGTGGTCACTCAAACTTTGGTCACTATCAGAATCACCTGGGGAACTCTGGAAAAACAACAAGGCCCAGGCCTAATCCTACTTCAAAGAGAAGTTTAAGAACCAGTGGCTTAGACAACAGTGATTCATCCAATCTCTTCAGCTACTGTGATCTGCTTATGCTTCTTCTTACAGGAGTACCGATCCTAAAGGGTTGTGGAGCTCCTGCCTCTCCTTCCCCTCACACCTTTCCCCCCTAAGTTTTAAGCAGAGTTAAGTTCACATACAAATTTGTCATTTACACAGCAACGTGTATTTGTGCCCAGCATGTATGTATGGAATGAAAACACACAGGAACAAACAAGAAACTTCAGTCAGGAAGCATGCACAGGCCTCTGCTTGGAGCAGCAGACTTGACACTAAGAGGGATGGAAGACAGGGTCCTGCCCTTGGGGACTGGGGAGTCCGGCATCACAGTCCTGCTTTCGATCACATGTCCCTCAGAGCTTCAGTTTCTTCAGATCTTAAAAAGGAATAATAATGATAACAATACTATCTAGCTGCATGGCTTACTGTGAGGATTATATACAATAAAGGGAATGAAAGTGTTTTCTAAACAAACTCATGAACATAAGATACTGTCACAAAGAAAAATCCATCTTACGAATAATTACAAATAAACAAATTTTGTTAAACTCTCCCTAGCCTGCACATGTTAAGACATTGAGGCCGGGCTCACACCTGTAACCCCAACACTTTGGGAGGCCGAGGTGGGCAGATCACGAGGTCAGGAGTGCGAGACCATCCTGGCCAACACGGTGAAACCCCGTCTCTATTAAAAATACAAAATTAGCCAGGCGTGGTGGTAGGCACCTGTAATCTTAGCTACTCTGGAGGCTGAGGCAGGAGAATCGCTTGAACCTGGGAGGCGGAGGTTGCAGTGAGCCCAGACTGTGCCATTGCACTTCAGCCTGGGCAACAAGAGTGAGACTTTGTCTCAAACAAACAAACAAACAAACAAAAAGACATTGAGCTGTTCATTTTCTCTTTAGTTTCTAAGCTCTTGCAGAGATGTGGCAAGTCATTGGTGGCTTCCTTTGGAGAGGACTTTGTTGCAAAAGCCTTCTCTCCTTGCCTTGTGGTCAGCTCCATTTGCCTTCTGCCCATTTCAGAACCGTTGCAGATGTTGGTGGGTTATCCTTTGTCTCTGAGAGGTGTTGAGAAGACTATACTAAAAATTTCCGATGTGCTTGCCATTTGCAAAGCATCACTTCCCTTTTAAGAGAAGAAGTTATTCTCTATCAAGAAAAAAAATTGCTTACACTTTGGATGGTTTGCACAGAAACAGACCACATTTTTCTCAGAAATATGCAGAAATGAATGCCAGGTAAAGTTCTTGGCTTGTAGGACTAACCTTTGACATTTATTAATCTTTCTTAGTTTCCCGAACCCTCACATCTACTTTCTCATCATTTTCTCACATTCACCCTTCAAAGTAGTTTATGATGTTATCTGTATTTCACAGATAAGAAAAGTGAGCCTCCAAAAGGAGGTAAGGAAGGCTCTCACAGGGCCTCGCAGCTAAGATGTTAGGATCACCCTTCCAAATGGTCAGAGGAAACGTTTAGGATGCTTGGGGAACCCAGTCCACTCACAGCCCAACAGCTAGAACGTTTCAAGAGTGAATCTCACCTGTTTTCGTAAGTGAGCACTGCAGTTGTCACTCCCCGAGGGTTGCTGAGAACACCCATCACATCTGTCAGTGTGGCTCCCATTACAGCTCAAAAGGAAGGGCCTGTTATGGGGTTGTTAGTCATGCGTGTATGTGTTGCTCTCTGTAATCAGCTGAATAAGAACCTCAGCCAAGAACCCAGCTTTCCTCACCAGCCTTCAACGCCTGTAAAATGCGGTGAGAATTTTTCCTTGTTTGGAGTCTCCATTCACCACGTTCACCACGGCACCTCCTTGACATCTGAATTTACAGCGTTTTCTTCTAGAAGGCCAATGCCTTCACATTCACATCACCTGATGATCTGATTCCAATTCTTTTATTCCACATTTTCAACAAGTCCCTTTCTCTTGGCGTCTGAGCTTCTCTTCCTGTAGAAGTAAAGCCCCACAGTCATTTCCCAAAGATCTATGAATGTCTCACTCTTCCAACGCCACATTGATGCTTAGTCTGGATCTTCTCCTTCACTCCCCTGGAGAGGGACAAGGGCAGCTGTACCAGAAAGGTTTCCCGGCCTCCAATTTTTTACCCATCATTAATTTGCTCACATTATTCCCTCTCTTGGAATGTCTTCCTCTCTTTCCTTTGTTAGGTACATGTCTAGTAATTTCTCGAGGCTCAATTCCTATTCCATCTCTTCCATGTAGCCTTTTCTGATTTCCGTACTAAGAATAAATACTCTCTTCTTTGTACCTGCATGACTTTTCTTTTCTTTTTCTTTCTTTCTTTTTTTTTTTTAGCTGGAGTCTCACTCTGTCACCCAGGCTGGAGTGCATTGGTGCAATCTTGACTCACTGCAACCTGTGCCTCCCCAGTTCCAGTGATTTCCTGCCTCAGCCTCCTGAGTAGCTGGGATTACAGGCACCTGCCACCACACCCAACTAATTTTTGTATTTTTAGTAGAGATGGGGCTTTGCCGTGTTGGCCAGGCTGGTCTTGAACTCCTGACTTCAGGTGATCTGCCCGCCTCGGGCTCCCAAAGTGCTGGGATTACAGGCATGAGCCACCATGTCCGCCCCCTGCATGAGTTTTTATATCTGTCATTCATCCTCATGTTTATTGTTTTACCAATCACTTTTTGAGCATAAAGTATATATTAAAATATATATTAAGCTGTGCTAATTCCAGGGAGGTCATACAGGTATTGGGAAATGAATGATGTATGCAAACATATCTAAGACATTATCCTTACTTTTTACGCTAAATTTATTTAAAATGTTTTTTTGCAATAAAAAATTAACTTCAGCTTACTGTGATATTTTTACTTTATGCACTTCTAATTTTTTAAAAAGGTTTTGACTCTTGTAATAACACTTAGCATAAAACACAAACATATTGTACAGTTATATGAAAATATTTTCTTTCTTTGTATTCTTATTCTATACTTTTTTTTGCTATTTTTAACATTGTAATTCTTATTCTACTTTAAAAGCTTTTTCATTAAAAACTAAGACACAAATACACACATTAGCCTACGCCTATACAGAGTCAGGATCATCAATATCACTGTCTTCTACCTCCCCACCTTGTCCCCTGGAAGGTCTTCAGGGGCAGTAACATGCATGGAACTGTCATCTCCTGTCATAGCAATGACTTTTTCTGGAATACCTTTTGAAGGATCTGCCTGAGGCTGTTTTACAGTTAATTTTTTAAATAAGATGGAGTACACTCTAAAATAATCATAGAACATATAGTATTATATATACCAGTAACACAGTCATTTATTATCATTGTCAGGTATTATGTCAAGTACATAATTGTATGTGCTATCCTTTTATGCCACTGGCAGCACAATAGGTTTGTTTACACCAGCATCACTGTAAACACTTGAGCAATGCATTGTACTAAGATATTACAACAGCAACAGTGTTACTAGATGGCAGGAAATGTTCAGCTCCATTATAATCTTATGCGACCGCCATTGTACATTTGGTTTCTTGACTGAAATGTCGTTGTGTGACATATGACCGTGTTCCATATGGGCTATTATGCTAAATGGGACCTGTCCAGTCCTAATTTGCAGAGCAAAATTTCAGGGGCTGAGTAGACCTGGGATCCATGCCACCTCTAAGGCAGCCTGAGGTGGAGAGATGCGTCTGATGTAAGAAAGCCCACATTGTGTTTAAGGCAAGCCAAGGCTGTGTCGCTGGGAGGATGAGGCTGAGCATCAAGATCAAAGGCAAATGTCAGCTCTCAAATGGGAGGACACATAGAGAGGAGAAAGTGGAGATGCAATGGGCAGGATGGAGTGCAGTGCCCGGATAAGTGAGCCCAAGATGTTAGGAGCCAAGGAGAAGACCAGGGGAAAGGTGATTAGACTCCTGGCATGTGGTACCCGCTGGGTGGTGTAGAAAGTTAAAAACAGGCTTGTTGCTCAATTATCTTGCAAGCAGTTCCAGGTTTTTATTTGCTTCTGAATTTTTTTTTTCTTTCTTTCTTTTTTTTTTTTTTTGAGACAGAGTCTTGCTCTGTTGCCCAGGCTGGAGTGCAGCGGCGCAATCTCGGCTCACTGCAACCGCCACCTCCTGGGTTCAAGCAATTCTCCTGCCTCTCCCTCCCAAGTAGCTGGGATTATAGGCTCCTGCCACCATGCCTGGCTAATTTTTGTATTTGAAATTATTTCTTGACAAAACTAGTACAAGTAATCTATAGATCTAGTCCAACTTGATCTCTAAGTATGTTCCAGATCCATTAATTTAACCTGTCCAGTTGAATGTGGTGGTATTGTTTTTATTTTTTTCTAAAAAGCAGTAGAACTATTTTTTTTAAACAAAAATCTTATCTAGAATCCAACATAGAAATCAAGAGGACATAGTATAAACTTTCAACAATCAGTAGAGAACACTTCATTGTTTGCAGAACTTCTAAAGGTCTCAAGGGAGTCCTAGAATCCTGTAGCGCTCCCTGGCCAAGAATTCTGTAGAAATGGCAGGCCGAGAAACCAAGGTCAGTTCTCAGTTGAGAACTTGAACGCTTCAATTTAAAAGTCAAGTGCCTGAAGAGGAGATATTGCCTTTCTTCCTGGGCACCAATCAAACCTGGAGGATTTTTTTAAAAAAACATTTAGCCCAGGCCGGGCGCGGTGGCCCAAGCCTGTAATCCCAGCACTTTGGGAGGCCGAGACGGGCGGATCACGAGGTCAGGAGATCGAGACCATCCTGGCTAACACGGTGAAACCCTGTCTCTACTAAAAATACAAAAACTAGCCGGGCGAGGTGGCGGGCGCCTGTAGTCCCAGCTACTCGGGAGGCTGAGGCAGGAGAATGGCGTAAACCCGGGAGGCGGAGCTTGCAGTGAGCTGAGATCTGGCCACTGCACTCCAGTCCGGGCGACAGAGCGAGACTGCGCCTCAAAAAAAAAAAAAAACATTTAGCCCATTGCTGAATGGGAATCAAGGCAATTCTGGATTATTTCTTCAGAAACAAATAAAGAACTTTAAGTTTTGTGTTTCCCTTTGCAGCCTTTCCACATCAACCAGTATCCTAACTGCAACATGCAATGTTTACCCCGGTACTGTAGAGTGTCTGACAATAAAACATGATCACCATGGAGACCATGAGCTTCATTGTTCATTGTGTTGTGAGCACAACTGATAAGGCAGGAAAACTCATTTGTCTGCAGAATGACTTACTTTGTGAAAGATGCTCACTGAAGGAACCAGAAAAATAAACCAACAACGGAAGAGGACCCATTCGCCTAGTTAGGGACCTCCAAGAATTCTCTTCACAGTGTTGGGGCAACAGCAACACTTGGTTCCTATAGGCTGCATTCACCAGCTTGCCCAGGATATTTGAAAATAAGAGAGAAGAGAAAGAGCACACAGTTTCTCCCGGAGGATCCATACAGAGCTGATTTTTCCTTGTTCTACTGTTGAAAGCTCACATGGATGTGGAGTAAAACTAGCAATATTATTTCTGTGCTATGCATTTTGTAGACATCAGACAAATAAAAGTCTTTCTGACTTTCAGTGTGGAGTGGTTTTGGATTCAAGATCCATGTGTTCCAGACTTTGCCTCCAGTATAGATCCTCCTTTGCTAGATGACCTTGAGTTTGTAACATGAGTTCCCTATACCTCAGTTTCCTGCCATGTAAAGTGAGGGTTCCTTTAGTTATCAAAAAAGTGACATGGGTAGGATAAGACTGTTTCATCAAAGTCTTCCCAATTTGCTAGAGAAATACATACCACTCAAAGTACTTAATTCTCCCCAGTTGTGGGATGGGAGGCTTAAAATAGGAAAAGAGACTTAACTTGAATCTTGAGCCATAAATGCCAGTTTGATTATTGAATAAAGAGAATAAATAACATTTTCAGACAAAAGGATCAGCATGTGTAGAAAGCATAGAGCTGAGAAACAAAAAAAATCACAATAGATTCTAGGATCTATTGCAGTTGAGAAAGGTTGAAATGTGGAGAGCATGTGTTGGATAGACAGAAGGAGAGACCAGATCAGAGACTGTGAAAACTTATTAAGTGTTTTGGTATTTATCTTGACAACATTGATATATTGTTGAAGGGTGTTAAAGAAGAAAATCAAATGGTCCCTTAGTCATGTTAAAAACAACACTTTGGCAACAATGTCAAACAGAGCTTGGCAAACTATAGCTTGTGGGCCAAATCCATCCTGCTCTTGTTGTTGTAAATAAAATTTGATTAGAACACAGTCACACATTGATTTATATGTCTGTGGCTGCTTTTGCAACACAACGGCAGAATTGCTTAGTTGCAACAGGGTCCCTGTGGCTGCAAAGTCTAAAATAATTGCCATCTGGCTCTTTACAGATAGATTTGCCAGCCTGGTGGAGAGGATGCATTAGAGGAAAGCAAAAGCTGGAGAGAGGCAGCTGTGTTACGAAGCCATCTCTAAACTCTAAAAACCATGGCAAGGGCTTGAATGAAGCAGAGGCAGAAAGAAAAACTTCAAAAGAAGTGGAATCAATAAGACTAATCTTATGTGACTAATCAGATGTGGAGGTGGAATGCAAAGAGGATTCTAGGACAACTCGCAGTTTCTAGCTTGGGCAGTGGGGCAACTGATGGTACCAACTGCTGACATTGGGATGCCAAGAGGAAGAGCAGGTTTGGGGATGAACAGGATGGCTCCAATTTGGACAATTATGATTGGGACATGCAAGTAGAGGTGGTAGATGGAAACGTGGGTCAGGAAGCCAGGAGAATGATCTGCTCGGAACATATAGATCTGGGAGTTATCAGAATATAGATGCACCAATTTCTCAGAAGCACATGTAAAGTGAGTGAGGGGAGATAGTCAATGGTAGGATGCATAGAAATGTTTAGGGATGGGCACAGGAAGGAGAACCTGAAAAGGGAATGGTGAAAGAGTTCTCAGAATGGAAGAGGAAAAGTAAGAGAGTATTTTCTGGGCAAATTATGTGAGACAAAGTGAAACTAACCACCACTGTCCTATAAAGAGAATAGGGGGTAGGTAGTAATTTGGGGCAGGAGGAAGAAGGGGTGAAGGAAGAGTGATTTGAAGCAGCTGAAGACAAACAAAATGAAGAAGAAATAGCCTCCACTTACTGCCCACTGATGGACTAGATACCATCCTAAGTGCTTACTTTTGTGAGTTCATTTCATCCGTACAACAGCCTTACAAGGTATGAGCAGTCATTTCCATTTTCCATGTGAGGAAACTGACGTGTTTCCTCATGCAGCAGTTCATTCTAGGTTATGCTGCTAGCGAATGGCAAATAAGGATTCTAACTCCCAAACCCATGCCCCTGAATCCTGCCAGAAAACTCATTGATATCAGCAACACTTCTCTCTGCCCAGCTTCTTATAAATATCAACTGTTGCCAAAGCCCAGCTCCAATGTTACGTCTTCTGGAATAACCTCCTGTCATAACTCATCTGTTATTCTGTGTTGGGTCAGCATGGCAGGGTCTTGAGGCAAAATTATATTAGGTTAAGAGTGCATACTCAGAAGTCCCACTACCTGGGAACAAATCCTAGCCCCAGTACTTAAAAACTGTGTAACCTCAACACTCAATTTCTTGGTGCCTCTGTTTCCTCATTTACAGAATTGGGTTGGTAAGAGTCCTTATCATGTATATGGTTCACAAACACTTAGAACAGGACCTAGTGCACATTCAACATTCAACAATGATAACTCTCAAATTACTCTCAGGATGTGTCAGGCACTGCTCCAAGTACTTTCTGTATGTTAACATTTAATCCTCTCAACACACTTCCAAGGAAAATATGACTTTTGTCCTCATTTTACAGATAAGAAATTGAGACATAAAGGGGTTAAGTAACTTGCTGAAGATCACACAGCTCAAACAAGCATTTGGTAGTATTAATAGGGTTCTGGGCCCAGTCTTAGTCCCATCAGAGCTAGTGTTTCTTTCTCTTGCTCATAATTCAGTCTGGCATTCAGTACATTGTAATGTGAGATATTATACGTATATATGGAGTCTTGCTCTGTCACCCAGGCTGGAGTGCAGTGGTGTGATCTCAGCTCACTGCAACCTCCACCTCCCAGGTTCAAGCGATTCTCCTGCCCCAGCCTCCCAAGTAGCTGGGACTACAGGCGCATACCACCATACCTGCCTAATATTTTGTATTTTTAGTAGAGACGGAGTTTCACTGTGTTAGCCAGGATGGTCTTGATCTCCTGACCTCATGATCTGCCCTCCTCGATCTCCCAAAGTGTTGAGATTACAGATATGAGCCACCGTGCCTGGCTGAGATATTGTATATTTGCTTGGTGGTCCCAAAAGGCTGAGCAAGTCTTCTGCTTTTTTGTACCCACAGCTATTAAGACAACTGATTTGGTGACTTGGGTGAGGCAGTTCTGCACTGAAGGTTAAAGTGAATTTAAGGGTGACCTTGAAACCAGAAGACTGGCTTTTGGACTCTTCACCTTCTGGTGGTAGGGTTTTTAGATTTACTTTGCACTAATTGAGCAGACATTTAATTTTTGCTGGAAGTCAGCTGGGTATGGTGGCAAGACTCCTAATGAGGCAAGGTGGAAGAGAAGACACACTGAAACTGATCCCTAGGGTTCTAAAGCCGAAAGGCACCTCCAGGATCTCTTGGTCCAATCTGTCGAATGGAGCAGTGCTGGAATAATAGCCATAGCTGGCTATTATTGCTACATACTCTAGTTGGCTTTTGGGCAATCACTTCAATTCCATCATGACTTCACAATCTACAAAATGACCCTCTTAGCCATTTTGGTGTGATGATGTAAAATGATTGATAAATGTGTATGGCAAAGGATTAAAAAAAAACTTTAGGGCTTTAACCATATACATTCTAGTTATTGTGAATATTAATATAGTTGACTCTGTAGATGTGTGCATGTATAATGTACTTGTTAAATGACTGAACATTCCTGTCCCTCAGTTTCTTCTTTATGAAATAAGACTAGTTCCTACCTCATAATGTTGCCGTGAGTTTCAAATGTATCTGCCTGTACTTCCTGTACAGTTTTTAGACAAGTGTCTTATATGTAATAAGTGTCATACATTATTGTAATAAGTGTAATAAGTGTAATAATTATACTTACATGTAATAAGTGTCATACATTATTGAGGGCAAGGATTTTTCTCTCTTTGAGAAGACATTATACTCAATGTTTAGAGCTGACACATAGTGGGTGCTCAATAACTATGTGTGTAATTAATGAGAGATAATGAAAAAAAATAGCAATCTCCAATAAGCCCCTCTGCAAACTGTAGGCAATGCCCCTCTTTTTTATTAGCAGAACTTAGTCTTGGGTCACAGTACCAATAAGGATGTGAGAGGTGAATTCTCAGGGAATGTCTGGGCCAATTTGTTCTGGTTCTGAAACCCTGTGCCCCTAAAACACTTCTCTCTCCCTTGTCAGGAGGCCAACGCTTTGGAGCTGGAGAATGCAGATGTAGGCTCAGTGGCACAACTCTCAGTTGAACTGGAGACTTACAAGATTTGGCAAGTTCCATGGAGCTTCATTGCTGTAGTGACTGCTGTCCACATAAAAGCTATCTGTGGTGACTGGCTCTTTCTGATCCTCCAGATG
This sequence comes from Colobus angolensis palliatus, assembly GCF_000951035.1. NCBI lineage: Eukaryota > Metazoa > Chordata > Mammalia > Primates > Cercopithecidae > Colobus > Colobus angolensis. Next base: position 3,373,229 of record NW_012115999.1, read on the forward strand.
GACTGGGCAACCCCTCTAGTTGGGGAGCTCTGGGGCAGGTGGTGGAGTCTCCTCTAGTTCTGAGTCTGTGGCTCTAAGTCCCTTGTCTCAGCTGGTGGGAAGCATATGCTGTGGGGTGTAGTGGCCCATCTCTCTCTACTAGTTCCAAAGGCTTTGAGGGGCACCCTCTGCGATCCCTACCTTACTAGATGATACATAATCTCCACTGCAAACAGTCTTCTGGGAAAAGTGGTTATAGTCGAGTGCAGATTCCTAAGGCTAACCATCAAGCACAGCAGCTTCTAGATTCCAGCAAGGACAGCAATTCCTTCTCACCCAGGCAGCCAAGAAGTGGAAGAGTCTATTCCCTGTGCATTTATTGAAGGGTATGAAGAAAATAGCATGGACTTTGGAACCGTACTGACCTGGGTTTGAATTCCATCACTTACTAGTTGTGGCTTGTGTGCAAATCTTTTAACTTCTTTAAGTTGTGGTTTTCTCTATCTTCAGGATGGGGATAATATTTTCCTTGTGGCTCTATGTAAAGTTTAATGATAACACATGTAGGGATTCCTAGTAAACAGCCCAGCATATAGGTGATACATGACACAAGGCAGCTGCTGTGACTTATGTAAGCAAGTAAACAGATTTAGTCTAGTCTCAAAAACAGGGTCAGCAAATGTTTTCTGTAAAGGGCTAGACAGTAGATATTTTAGGTTTTGTGGGGCCATATGGTTCTCTGTTGCAATCACTTCACTCTGCTATGTCAAAGTAGCCATAGACTATACTTAAACCAATGGAGCATGGCTGCGTTATGATAAAACTTTATTTACAAAAGCAGGCTGCTGGCAGGGTTTGGCCCCTGGGTTATAATTTTCTCACACAAGGAAACTGAGTCCGGTAATATCTACATACTCTGATTGCTAATTTTTTTTCTGTTTTATTTTTATGATGGTTATTGAATTCTTTGTGCAATAGAGGGCCTCGGCCCAGAAGCCTAGATTGTGTTTGTCCCTGGACTCAGGCATAACTGGGAAATTCTGCAGTGCCCATTTTGCATATGAAACCAACATTTCAGCTAACGAGGAAAAAAAAGTGAAAGTACATTAAGTTGCTTCAAAGATGATAGGGGATGGGGAGAAGTGGCTTTGAATACAGTATTTTTATTTCTGGAGGGCAGGAGCTGCATCCGACTCATCTATAGGAACTGGTACAGAGTAGCCAGTCTTTTGTGAGTTAATTCTAGAAATTGATCCTACATAATTTCTTTCAGTCCTCCTACCATAGCTATATGTCACCAAGGGTATGGGACTCTGCCTAATTAGATGGAAAGCTCCCATCTGAGATATAAAACAGAAATGTCCATGACAAAATTGGGCAACCACTTTGAGTTATATTTGTAGTGTGCTTGCAAAGCCTTGTGGGATTAAGGCTAACACTCATGCAATGGCAGAGGGCAGTGTTTGTTGAAGAAGATGGTTTTTGAAGCAGATACTTTCCAAATATGGCCACACCAATGTATGTGCCAGTCTACAAGTTCTTATTACAATGTGATATTAACACTCTTCCATCAAGAAGTATGGTTTATGTTCCTCCCCTTGTATACGCCTTGATCAATAGAATGCGGTAGAAGTGATGCTGCATGAATTCCAAGAGTAGGCTGTAAAAGGCAATATGGTTTCCATCTGTTATTTTTCTCACTTTTAGGACACTTGTTCTTTTTTTTTTTTTGAGATGGGGTCTGGCTCTGTCACCCAGGCTGGAGTGCGGTGGTGCAATCTTGGCTCACTGCAACCTCTGCCTCCTGGGTTCAAGAGATCCTCCTACCTCAGCTGCCACAGTAGCTGGGACCACAGGTGTATGCCACCAAACCAGGCTTATTTTTTGTATTTTTAATAGAGATGATGTTTCACCATGTTGCCCAGGCTGGTCTTGAACTCCTGGGCTCAAGCGATATGCCCACCTCAGCCTCCCAAAGGGAGGACGCTTGTTCTTAAAATTTATCTACCATGTTGTGATGAATCTCAGTGTACATGGAGAAACCATTCCAACAGCCTCAGCTAAATCCAGGCAACAGTCAAGATCAACGTGTGAGTGAATGAGTCTTCGTATAATTCCAGCCTCCAGCCTTTGAGTCTTCCAGTTGAGGCTTCAAACATGATGAGGAAGGGAGCATTGATTCCCATATGCCTTGTCTGAATATTCTATCCATCTCCAACCTCTGGAGAGGAAAGAGGGGCTCAAGATGAAGTTGATTACCAATGGCCAATAGTTTAATAAGTCATGCCTACATATTGAAGCCTCCATAAAAACCCAAAAGGACGAGGTTTAAAGAGCTTCTTGATAGCCGAACATGTGGAAATGCCTGGAAGGTGGTGTGCCTGAGAAGGGCATGAAAGCTCTGTGCCTCTTCTTTCATACATCTCTTCATCTGTATTCTTTGTAATATTCTTTATAATAAACCAGTATACATATTTTTTAAAAAACAAATTCAGAGTGAGATTACAAATAATTATTGCTTTTTGAAGCCACTAGGTTTGGAGTAATTTGTGTTGTAGCATTAGACAGCTAATATTGGTTGCGAAGATGTTGTAACCCTGTTCTGCCCTGTCTGTCCTATGTGTCTAGAGGACTTGATAGGACAATAATACCGCTACAAGGCAGCAAGCACCCTGAGTTCGTTCATTCATTCATTCATTCATTCATTCCCTACTCTGCACCAGGCTCTGTGTTAAAGTCTGGGGAAACACAGATGTATATGCTGCGCCACCTCCTCCATTCAAAGAGGTTATCATCCACAGCGGATGACAGACACTAACCAACTCATTAAATTCACAAACTGGTAAGGGCTTAAAGAAACTTGCAGAAAGTACAGCAAAAGAACAGTGAGGGGAACAATTATTTTTACCTGGAGGACTTTGGAAAGGCTCTTCACTGAAGGTGACACTAGATTAGGTTCTGCAGGAAGTGTAGTCGTTCACCGTGCAGCCAGGTGAGGAGCAGGAGTTCTAGGCAGAGGAAACTGTGTGCATAAAAGTCTGCAGGTGGGAAGGCATGTAGAGGGCTGGAGGAATATGGCAGATGGAAGGTAGAATTAGAAGGAGGACTCACAGGAAAAGAAGCAGGGAAAGTAGGATGAAGCCCTATTGTATTGAGCCTTCCATGGTTGTTCTAAGGAAGTTAACTTTCTTCTCTAAGCAACAAGGAGCCACTCAAGTATTTTGAGGAAGGGAGTGAGTGAGTTGCCTAGACTTGTATTTTGGATGGGCCATTTTCCAGTATGGAAGATAGGCAGGAAGGATTGAAGCCAAGGATTTCAGTTTGGAGTCTGTTATTTCCTTAGAGATCCTGGAAGGAGATCCTGAGATAGGGAAGTTGTCTGCAGCAATGAGGAGAAGATGGGTATGTGAGATGTTGCAAGGGTGACCACTACCTGGAAACAACCAGGAAAAGGGAGGTCTTCCCTTCCCCTGGCCTGGGTGATGGACTCAGGGTGGCAACACTCACAGAGACAAGAGCAGGGTGTGGGGAAGATGACGAGCTGTGAGGTTTGGACTTTCAAGTGGAAACATCCTGTAAGCAGTCCATATGTGGATCAGAGGCCCCATGGAGAGATGTGGGATGGAGATGGAGCATTAGGAGTTGTCAGATTATAGGTATAATCGAAGCCGTGGGAGTGAATGAGGTTATTGAGAGCAAGCGTTTCTCAACTTGAAAACACGGGACCTATACTGTTTGGCAAACATAATGCTGGCCCAGCTAAGATTCACTGCATCATCCACATGTCTCTACCACCAGGGAGGTGTTGCCAAGCTTTGCCCTCAGTGATTTGTGTTAGAAACAGTAGAAACATCTCTCTCCTTTGTTAAATATTGAGTTATAATATTGAACATGACGTTTTCAAAATGTATTTATCTTATTCCAAAGATTCTGATAGGGTTGGCATTTTGTTCTCCCTTCCCCTCCCTAATGCCTCTATGTTTCCCTAGAATCTAACACAGAGTCTGGTACAGAGTAGGGGATGAATGAATGAATGAATGAATGAAGAACTCAGAGTGCCTTCTGACTTGTAGCAGTGTTACTGTCCTCTCAAGGTCTCTAGGACATAATGGACCAGACAGTGCAGTACAGGGTTGCAAAACCTTTGCGTTCGCTCTCTAATGCCACAAAACAATTGGGGGAGAAGATATGGGAAATTAGAAGAGATCAGGGGGTGGAGGCCTGTGCTATACCAACATCTAAAGGGACAGTTGAATAAAAGGACCCTGAAAAAAGAAATGGAGAGAGGAGGCGGGGCATAAGAGATGCGGAAAGGGAGGTGGAAAGAAATGGAGCAGGGCATCTGGGGAGGAGAGAGTTTCTGCTGGGAGGTTTACTGTCCCAAGTGCTAAGATAAGGACCAAGGTGAGGCCATTGGTGAATGGATGGGAAGGATGTAGGTGCACGTGTTTCACACAGACACAGACATGACTGCACATCGGTGGAGGCTGGCTCAGGGTGGAGGTAGCTTCCTTCCCTCAAGGGGATCTTAGCTGCATGACTTGATGCTGCCACACACCGGTTATTTCACAATTTGTGTAGCTGATTTCATGAACTTTGGAAAGTTCTACGACATTTCTGCCAGTTAAAATTATTCTGTCTTTAGGAAGTCGAGGAGGTGGGTGGCTCCGGTACTGTGCCACTTGTCCAGAGCCAGTTCAGAGAAACGGTGGGGGCAGAGAGCTGGGGAGTGAGAGGAAGATGGAGGAGCAGGGAGGATGTGAATGGACTGTTTTCTCCTTGGCTGGCTGAGGACATAGCTACTGTTTCTCGCAGGAAAGTCAGCTCTGCTCTGACAAACAGAAAGTGCGCAGTGTCTGGCCCCGTGTCTCTTTGTGATTCCAGTCAACTCACATAAGGAACATGTCTCTGTAGCTGGATTTACCTGCATTTCACCTCCACGGGAATTTTTTCAGAAAACAAAACCAAACCCAAAACTCTGCCTGTTTTGCATGTATGTGTTTTGGTAATTTTTTTTCAGTGAGGATGTTAACGCCAAAAGAGTCGTTAAAATCAAACATGCAGTTACCGTCTGTACCCTTTCAGTATCCGGGAACAATTAAGCTTAAGCAAACAAAATTGCCAATGGCCTAAAAATGGAAAATAAATCCTTCTAGCTTGCCTAAACCCCTGGGACTGTGGATAGCCTAACAGCCCTTTTGTGCTCATCTGACCTTATGGCACAGGTCTCTAGATTTTGTTTGCTGTGTTTTGTTTTGTTTTGTTTTAATTTTTTTTTTTAACCCTACACGTGAACAGTTGCAACTGTTTCCAAGATTGTCCTGGGTAGTCAATAAGCGCATTTGTTTTCGAGAGGGATGTATTTTGATGAAGAGCAGAAAGTATGATGGCGAAAATGTCAGAAGGAATTAAATCAAGGAGTGACATAATTCCCGGGGGGAGACAGACGTCAGCTGCATTCCCCGTTTCTTGCTCTACCTTGGAAATCTTTCAGAATTCATTGGAAAATAAATATGTATGTGATGGAGAAGTGAGTGAATAGCTACAATAAGAGAGAGGGAATGAAATGAAAACACACCCTTGGTTGGATTATTAAACTGATTTAAATTCATAATTCACAGCTGTATGTAAAGCATTGTTTTTCATTGCGTCTGCCTCTTCGTAGGATTGAAAAAAAGGTAATTTGGAGTTCATTCTTTCTGACTTGGAACCCGGTATTCTGTAGAGTAGGCTCTCAGTAACAATCTGTCAAACGTTATGTGCAAAAGTGAGTGACAATGAATGAGTAAATGGCAAATGTGTCTAGCTATAGGCAGGAGAAATGTCAGGGTCAAAGGAACTTGTTGGGTGATAAAAGATTAAATTGTTGTGCAATTAAAACCAAAACAGAAAACTTTGTGCTCCTATGCTGACCATTACGTAGGCAGGTTCACACCCATTATTGTATTAAATTCTCTCAACAATGCAGTGAAGTAAATATTATTATCTCTAATTTATAGTTAAGGAAACTAGAGCTTAGGGAGATTAAGCAATTGCCCAAAGTGGCATACTTAAGAAGTGGCACGCATGACAGTCAGATCTGGGTCTTCTTACTCTTAACTAAGCCTTCCTTTCATCCATTATGATAAGACACCGGAAGGTTGGAGATATGTATATTTAATGCAGCCTCCAAGGATACTGCATGTTTCAGAAAATTGATCAGTAGAATTTCATTCTGTATTTCCAAGCTCTAATGTGAAAAGAAAGAAGGATTCTCATCTGTTTGGATTGTTTAAATGGAGTTTGATTTGAAGCTGTGAGATGGGTGAGGTTTTTGGTTATTGATTTTATACACTTGAGTTTTCCTGAAATTTGGGTACTTATATTTAAAAATTAAATTTTACTTTGCAATATTCACAAACTGAAAGAAGAGTTGCAAGTACAATTCAAAGAGTTTTTTTCCTTTTAAAATGTTTGGGAATAAGTTACCAGTCTGATGGCTTAGGATCCCTGAATACTTAAGTGAGTATTTCCTACAAGCAAGGATATTCTCCTATATAACCACAATGCAACCATCAAAATCAGGAAGTTAACATCTATACAGTATGACTATTTAATTCTCAAACCCCATTCAAGTTTCATCAACAGCCTTAGGACATTTTTTCAGTCCTAAAACACTCCAGCTTAGAATCATTGTGCTTAGTTGTCATGCCTCTTGAGTCTCCTGTAGCATGAAACAGTTTCTCAGTCTTTGACTATTTTCATGACCTTGACACTTTGGAAGACCATGAGCAGCTGTTTTGTAGAACATCTCGCAGCGTGAGTTTATCTGATGTGTCTTCATGATACTTTTCCAGTTGTGCATCTTCAGCAGGGATAGCGCAGAAGCCACGCTGTTCTCGCTGCCTCCCTTCGCAGGATGTGGAATTCCACTTCGTCCCATTACTGGTGATGCTCACTATGCTCACTTCCTAAGGTGACGTCTGCTGGGCTTCTCCACTGGAAAGCTACACTCTTTTTCCCCTCTGTGATTTTGTAGGGAGATGCTTTTGAAATAATGCAGACTGTTCACCACAGTTTCACTTTTGAAGTTGTTTGACAGCACGGACTTGTGGTTTCCTATATTGTGCCGTGAGTTATAATCCATTGCGATCGTGATCTATTTTGATGTTTAAAGTGTGCCAGATTCGGTCAATGGGAGTCCTTCCAATCCGGCCTCTGTGTCCTTTTGACATGTCCCCATCATTCTGTGAGTCCCTCCTCATTCTCTGGCACAAGATGCTCCAGGCTCATCTTGTTCTTTCCCTGCCCTACTCTTGGAATCAGCCATTTTTCCAAGGAACTCTCGTTCCTTTTAGTTCAAAATGTTATTTGAAAGCTAAGATTTGGATGCTAGATGTGCTCCTTGCTTTCAGGGTGTTGCTGTTCTCAGATCCTCAGTGTGGACAGAGTCAGCAAATAAACATGCACACACACACACACACACACGCTTAAATTTATATCTATAGTTATTTCTGTACTTTCTTTCTACATACGCACTGAAAATAATAAGTTCACACACATAGTTTCAATTCCATGCTAACACCATACGATTCATTCTAGTTTTCTCCTTTTCCATATTTGTAACTCCCTGGTCCCATAGTGTAAAACCTAGCTTCCATTCTCTTCAACAGATTTACTTATTTAATTAATTAATTAATTAATTAATTAATTTTTTTGAGACAGGGTCTTACTCTGTCACCCAGGTCAGAGTGCACTGGCACAATTAGGACTCACTGCAGCCTCAACCTCCCAGGCTTAGGTGATCCTCTCACCTCGGCCTCCTGAGTAGCTGGGACAATAGACACGTGCCACAACACACTGAAGATTTTTTGTAGAGACGAGGTTTTGTCATATTGCCCAGGTTGTTCTTGAACTCCTGGATTCAAGCGATCTATCCACCTCGGCCTGCCAAAGTGCTGCGATTACAGGCATGAGCCACCTCGTCCAGCCATATTTATAAATTGATTCCCCTGAAGGTAACCTATCTTCCCTTTCTTCCACTACCCCCGTCTGCACGCAGGTCGTCTTCCCCTATCTCAGGCTCAGACACCCATCCCCACACATGTATGTTTGTCTCACCTTTCTTAGACTTTAACTTCCTCTCTTTTTAATTTTTTATATACAGATGGGATCTCACTATGATGCCAAGCCTGGTCTTGAACTCCTGGCCTCAAGTGATCCTCCCGCCTCAGCCTCTTATCGCACTGAGATTACAAGCATGAGCCACCAGGCCTGGCCAGCTCCCTCTCTTTGGGCCATCCCTCCCTCATATGGACATCTATCTCACCCTGCTTAGGCACTGACACCCCACCCTGGAATGTGCCCTATACAGACTCCCTCCTGACCCTGCTAAGAAGGTAGCACTCTGTGCCAGGTGTCCCCTCTGTAGGCTCAGGCTCTGACACCCTGCTCTTCACTACCATGACTTTTCCACGCCCAGCATAGACATGACTTTGTCCTAACTAATGGTTTAGTACTAAATTTTTCAGAAAGAAAAGGGAAGAAAAAGGAAAGGAAGGAAAGAGGAAGAGGATAGAGAAGGAGAAAAAAGCAAGTGCTTAGCATTTCAGTTAAAATATAAGGCAATTTGTCAATCATACCTCAATAAAGCTGATGAATTAAAAATCATCTTTTATCTCTCAGGAGCTTTTATCTAGGCTAAAAGAATATTTTTTAAAGGAGAAAGTATTGAGGGTTGGGTGTGGTGTGGCTCACACCTGTAATCCCAGCACTTTGGGAGGCTGAGGCAAGAGGATTTCTTGAGGCTAGGAGTTCGAGATCAGCCTGGGCGACATAGTGAGACCGTGTCTGTACAAAATATTAAAAAAATAACTAGGCATTGTGGCATGCCCCTTTAGTCCCAGCTACTTGGGAGGCTAAGGCAGGAGGATTGCTTGAGCCCAGGAGGTCAAGGTTACCACGAGCCATGATCTCACCAGTGCACTCCAACTTCAGTGACAGAGTGAGACCCTGTCTCAAAAAGAGAAATAAAAATAAATAAGTAAAAAAGAGAATATATTTTGTGAATGAAGCAGGCAATAATCAGAACTAATCTTGACTGTATGGATATCTTTGATTAGAACCAGGTATCTTTTGCCACCTGCTCGTATGGTCCTTTCTTTACCACAGAGCCTGCAAGGCAAATAACTACACTTCTCAGATTTCCTTGCAGTTGGTGTTTTGGAAGCAAATTAGGTTCCACCAATGCGATGAACTCCCAGGAGCCCTGGAAATTGGAAGTGAGATGGAAGCCACGGTCCTGTTGTCATTGCTGCTGGCAAGTGAGGTCATAGACACACACCTGTCTGTAGACTCACTCAGATTTATGGCATGGCATGTAGTTGCTGGCTTTTCGAGTGTGAGAGGCATTGGTGGTTTAAGTCAGAAGCAGCAGCAGCAGCAGTGTTCTGACCTCTGATCTTGGCTTTGGAGGTGTGCACTGAACCAGCGGTCCTCCAGAATGGGTCCTCTAGCCTTCCAAGGAGGGTATAAACACCTCATTTTCTGTATTAAATGTCCTCTGTTTAAAATACTGAGAGGGGCTTCTGTTTTCTGCACTGACTCCTAACTGCTACTCTGACTGTGTATAAAGGAGGATTGGATGATAGGCAATGGATATTAACTTCTGGAAGGGTGTCACCGCGTTTTATTTACATTAGAACTTGTTTTGTACTTATTATGGGTAATGTGCTTAACTAGACGCGAAGATATTAATAACAGCATCAAACACACACATCCTGGTCTCAAGGAATTTTCAGACTAGAAGAAGGAAGTAGAGTAAAAAAAACAATAAGCAATCAGGTCTAAAATAAGACAGATGAAGATAAGTGTTGTAACCGAGATATAAATAGAACATTCCTCACATGTCACTGAGTAAGGTCTAAACTCCATTCCATGGATTAGAGGTCTCCCAGCGAGTCTACCTCTTCAGCATCACTTGTTGCTACTTACCCCTGGGTCAATCACACCTGATGCCCAGCCATTCCAAGCTCCTTGCCATATCTTACATTCCACTTTCCCTTTTTGACTTGGAATGCCTGGAGAACTCACATCCACTCTCCAGGACCAAATTTCAATGTCAACTGCTATATAAAGGAATCATGCAGAGTTAATCTCTACCTCTTGGACTTCCAATTAACTGGGGAAACCAGATGCCTGTTGAAAGGATGTCTCTCTCCTTTCTTTCTTTTTTTTTTTGGTTTGAGACAGAGTCTCTGTCACCCAGGCTGGAGTGCAGTGGTACGATCTGATCTTGGCTCACTGCAACCTCTGCCTCCCGGGTTCAAGTGATTCTCCTTGCTCAACCAACCTCCCAAGTAGCTGGGGTTACAGGATGCACCACCACATCTGGCTAATTTTTATATTTTTAGTAGAGACCAGTTTCACGTTGACCAGGCTGGTCTCGAACTCCTGACCTCAGGTGACCCGCCTGCCTCGGCCTCTCAAAGTGCTGGGATTACAGGTGTGAGCCACCGCGCCTGGCCTCTCCTTTCTTTAAAGTTGTTGCTTGCTGGTCCTTTCAGAGAATGTGGCTTCTGAAAGGAGAAATTATACTATTAAAAGCCACTCCCCCTTTTTTCCAGGGGACTGCTTTATTGTTGTAAAGTAGTTAAATAAAGCAAAACGTTCAAAGACTAATCCTTTATTTTAAAATGTTATGTATATATGCGCACATTCTCATATATGTAATTCTAATTCCTGATAGTTTCTGCCTACACGTGGGGTTTTTTCCCTTGAGGCCCAAGTTCTCAATGAACTGCCAGAACAACTGTCAAGCTGAGCTTTGGACACACATAGAAGGAACTGTGCAGCTGCATATCTTTTTGTAAAGATGGATCCTTTTCTGTATTCTAAATTAATTTATTGCATACTCCTGCCACTTATTTGGGGTCCTGGGGGTGCTTAGCATTGCCAATGTTATTATGACACATTCATGGAATGCTGTATGTTTGGAAAATACTTTACAATGGTTTGTTAACAAGCATAAGCTGAGAACATTTCAGCAATGGTTGATTCACTTCGTAAAGCACTGGCAGCAACACATAATATTTATGGGATTGCAAAATCTCATTAAATGAACAAAGTTCCATTTTTCCTACTTGGATTCAGCCATCATTTATTGAGTGCTGACTAAATTGTATGCACTGTGCTAGAATTTGACTGAATGAATGAATGCCCATTAAGCAACTACCATGCCAGCCATTGGGTAAGTATTCCACCGAGTGAATGAAAACATCTATTAAAGACCTTCTATGGACCCAGGTATAAGGCTAGAATTGAACTAATTGGATAGGATCCTATTAAGCATCTCGAATGTGCCACACACTGCACGAACATTCCATGAAATGAATAAATATTTATTAGGCACTTTCCATGTGTGAATCATGAAGCTAGACACTTTAACATACACGATCCTGCTTAATCCTCTCTACTGTAATGGAGAGGAGCAAGTATTACTATTTCCATTTTATACATGAGGAAACAGAGGCGAAGAGGCTGAGATTCATGCCCAGAGTGTAGAGAAAATGAAATTTGAATACATGTGTCTCCTAACTCTGTAGCCAGTGCTCTTTCTATTATGCAGTCATGGTTCTCTGTGTTTATAGAACCAAACCTAATTTTATAGCATTAAAACAAATGAGAACTGATGGTACACTGAATATCACCATGTGGAAATGTATTTCTGTAATATTCTCAGGGCAAGAAGAAAACTTGACATCACTTGTTAAAGATTAGTCATTGGAGCAGTTAAAATTCCTGTGTTCTTGAGCCCGGGCCTCTCTTTTGTGAGAAGTTGGTAGACAATCGTTTGAATTAGCTCTCAGGGCTGTGGAGACAATTCCCACTGTGGTCGCTAAAACTCAAATAACATTTATCATCCAAATAAGAGACAACAAGAATGGCACTGCTTGAAGAAGGCCAGACAATTGTACTCTTGGATTACATCCTGGTTTTTAGGCCATGTCTTATGCATTCAGTTAATTAGTCTGCAAAGGCTCACTGAATGCCTAGTGCATGCCAGGCACTGTGCAAGTGCAGGATGTGCAATGAGACTTGGTCAATTTTTAGCTGTGTGGCTTTGGGCAAGTTCTTTAATAGCTCAGTCTCAGGTTCCCATCCAGAAAGGCCAGGTGTTTATGGGGGTATTATTATTCTTCCTTTCTTAAACGCTTAACATTCAATTTCTCAGGCTACAAAATAAGTTTAATGTTACATGCTGCTATTATCTATCTATCTATCTATCTATCTATCTATCTATCTTCTATCATCATCATTTATCATCTCTATATCTATCTATCATGTCATCTATATATTTCATCTATATAAACATTTAAATAATATTTTTCTCTGGCTCATTATTTTTCTTAATTCCACAAGCCTACAAAGTAGGCATCTTTGCAGTGAGCTATACTCATGTCAGTGCACTCCAGCCTGGGCAAGAGTAAGACACTGTCTCTATCAAACAAACGAACGCCCGAAACCGAACAAAACAAAGCAAAAGAACAACAACAACAAAAAACAAAGTAGGCATTCTTACCTGATTTTACAGACATGGAAATCAAGGCCCTGAGAGATTAAGTAACTTTTTTAAAGTCACACGGCTAATAAAATGGCAGAACCAGGATTTAATCTCAGGTCTGTCTGGCTTCAGAGGCTTGCTCTCTTCTCCACAGTGTGTTGCGTTTGCAAAGACACTAAGGGTAAAATATGTGATATATGTTTGGACGAACGGAGGCAAAATGGTGCACTTCCGGGTTCTTCATCCCCCCCCACCCCAACTTTTCCCGCGCCCGCGAAAATGCAGCCGCCGACCCGGGAAGGTGCAGACCAACTGGGCATGCACCAGGTGACGTCAATCCAAAGAGACCAAGATTTACCTGGTCGCACCTGCGGAACGCCCCCGACACGCCCGTGCCCCGCCTATTGCCCGCCCACTCCTAGAAAAGCCGCTCTCCACCAGTGAGCCACGCGGTCTTCCTCCAGCCCCACTGAAGTCGGGATGCAGGAACCCCGCCGAGAGCCCCACGAGGGGGGGGACTCTGTCGGCCTTCTTTGCCGGAGGCCAACAGACTTCTTCCCCACACCTTAGTTAGCTGGTCTTAGAAAAACAAATCAGTTGGTGCCGAAGACCCGGGAGGAGACCCCTCCTCAGGCCTCTAGGGGTTGAGGAACCTCCTCCTGCTCCCACACCGCAGACGGACCAGGACCTGAGACCCGCTTCCCTCAC
>NW_012115999.1:3388766-3401323 GCF_000951035.1 Colobus angolensis palliatus
CGAGAGCCCCACGAGGGGGGGACTCTGTCGGCCTTCTTTGCCGGAGGCCAACAGACTTCTTCCCCACACCTTAGGTTACCAAAATAAACTTGCAGTTTTGCTCCTACACTTGCCTACCTGCTGGTTCTTTTGTGCTCGCTCGGCTGGTCTTAGAAAAACAAATCAATATACTCCTGCAGAAATTGATTCTAACAATGAAATGGCAGAGGAGGATCCAAGGTAGGATGGGCCCATCCAGTTAGTTTACTCCGAGTTTGCTCTGAAAGTGATCTTTAGATATTTGAAACAGTAGAAAGTTAGTCTCCTCCAATAATGACTACAGAAAAGCTGTGCACATTGGCAACATGGCTGGTATCCTTGCAAACATTCCTCTTGGCTCGAGTTGCAGGAATGGCACAGAGCCCTGGAGCATAGGAAGAGCAGGAGTGGCTTCCAGGGGCACCACTAGTTCTTTCTGCTTTGGTGTAGCTTCCCTTTGAAGCCTTGGTTTCTTTCATCTATAAAATAAGATGGCTCAGTGATCGCCGTGGGGGTTAAATAAGAAACATAGATGAATGCATTTGGATGAGGCACATTTAAATGAAGTTTAACTCACTATGGAGTGATGGAGTGAGTCTGTATATTAGGCATTCTCTGAGTACTGGGTACAGTGATAAATAATGTCGGATAGTCTTTCAGAGAAAAAGATGTGATAATGGCAGTGTGGACAGGTTGTGGAGAAGGGAGTCATTATCTGGTGTTTGGCTGGACAGTTAGATATGGGGAAGCCTTCAAGGGATGTATTGCAAGTTAATGGGATGGGAAGAGGGGAGAGGGGAGAAGCAATTCTTCTGCCTGGATGGGGTGGGGCGGACCATATAACTGCATCAGTCTTCTCTGATGCTGCAGCTGTCCAGAGATCTTTGCCTTTGGCCTTGTTCTTGGCAGAAAGTTCGGCAGTAAGTGGTGCTGTGGAAAATATCTCTGTGGTTAATGAATCAATTCATTAAAAACACTTAAAACAATGAGAAAAACCCTTTGCTGGGTTGTTTCCATCAAGAATGGGCATCACATGTTGCCTCATCACATCTTTCAACCCAGTGACCCAGGTCTCCTCCTCGTTGCTGGAATCACAGTCTTCACATTTCTCAGGATGCGTCTGGAACTTGGTGACCCTTACGGATGTACTATGTGCTATCACTAGGGTGATGAATCATGCCAGATGTAGATTTTACCCCCGCTGTTCTCCAGGGAGTACTATGATAGAGCGTTCTTAGAATCCTAAGGCTATTGCATCATAGCTGTGGGATTTGGGGCATATTTTCTTAATAACTTGTATAGGAAGTATACAAGTATAGGAGTATACGGACTCAGTTTTCATGCCTATGAAAATTGTGAAATATGACCTACCTCAAAGGGCTTGTATGAAGAATCAATGAAATACTGTGCAAATGTTTGGGATAAAGTAGATTCTAAGTAAATATTATTTTCCTCCAACTTTTTCTGCATCAGAGCTCAACAAATTATGGCCGACAGGCCAAATCTGACTGTCTACCAGTTTTTGCAAATAAAGTTTTATTGGAACATAGCCACACCCATTCATTTCTGTATCCTCTGTGACTGCTTTTGTGTACAATGGCAGAGTGTATGACTGTGACAAAGACCGATAAGTCATTCGTCCAGAAGGCCGAAAATATTTACTGTATAGTGCTTTACAGGGTATCTTTACCAACCCCTGTTACACAAAGTAGCCTTATCTCTGTGTCCTTTTCCTTCCAAAATTTCTCTTTATCAGACTAAATGCCACTGGTGACTTAGACCACCACTTCTATGTTAAAATGTTTGGTCTTTTTGGTTGTTGTCTGAATGCAATCCTATTGATTACAAGTCCTTGGCCGGGTGCTGTGGCTCACACCTGTAATCCTAGCACTTTGGGAGGCCAAGGTGGGAGGATCATGAAGTCAGGAGATTGAGACTATCCTGGCTAACATGGTGAAACCCCATCTCTACTAAAAAAAAAATACAAAAAATTAGCTGGCGTGGTGGGGGGCACCTGTAGTCCCAGCTGCTCGGGAGGCTGAGGCAGGAGAATGGCGTGAACCCGGGAGGTGGAGCTTGCAGTGAGCCAAGATCATGCCACTGCACTCTGGCCTAAGCAACAGAGTGAGACTTTGTCTCAAACAACAACAACAACAGCAAAACACACACACACACAGTCCTTTGAGCATGACTCCGGGTACTGCACAAACTCCAATCCAATCCTGCTGGCTTTGGTCTGACTAAATCTGAGAAGGTGTCTGTAGGTACCACTGGATTACCAAAGGAGTTCATGTACAGATTTGCATGCTTTTCATGATGGTAGCAGCTCATTCTAAAAGACTCAGGAATCACAGAACACTCCTTTGCCCAGACAGATCTCTAAAGGGGCAAAGAAAGTTTTTGAGTTCTTCTCTCGGACTAAGGTAACATAAGTTTGTCAATTGGGTTCTCTGAAAAGTAGCCTATGAGAGGAAGTTAGAAATGTACACAGTTTATTGGGGAGAGGAATATCACTTGTGTTAAGTAACAAGCAGGAGAAGCAGAATTGGGCAAGGAAAGCCTTCAGACCACGACAAGGAGAACCTCAGACCTCAGTTCAGGTCTCCCAAGTCTCTGCCAACCCAAATGAGAGCTCCAGAGCAATGACTGCCTACTAAAGGAGTCCCACATTAGGCAGAAATGGCCAGGCATAGTCCTTGTGCCCAGCCATTGGCTAGAGGATGCTCAGGAGGAAGGTGACCCTGGCTTGAAAGTTGAGTACAACCTGAAAGGGTTATGGCAGGACACCATCAGCTACCTTCTCTCATGCAGCACAATGGCAAGTTCTTTCTTTCAGAGAGATCTGAGCATTGCACCTCCATGTCTGCCCCAACTCAAAAAGGCCAGCACAATCCTGGAGTAACACACAACATAGCCAGAGACAAAAAAGCATGTCTCTGGGAGAATTGTGTATCTGGTTTTACTTGCACTGGGCACCAAAATTTTGATTTTCATAGTCAGGTAGAGTCTTTCCAAGCTGGGATTTTTTTTTTTTTTTTTTTTTTGAGACGGAGTCTTGCTCTGCTGCCCAGGCTGGAGTGCAGTGGCCGGATCTCAGCTCACTGCAAGCTCCGCCTCCCAGGTTCACGCCATTCTCCTGCCTCAGCCTCCCCAGTAGCTGGGACTACAGGCGCCCGCCACCGCGCCCGGCTAATTTTTTGTATTTATTTTAGTAGAGACGGGGTTTCACCATGTTAGCCAGGATGGTCTCGATCTCCTGACCTCGTGATCCACCCGTCTCGGCCTCCCAAAGTGCTGGGATTACAGGCTTGAGCCACTGCGCCCGGCCTTTTTTTTTTTTTTTTTGAGATGGAATCTGGTTCTGTCACCCAGGCTGGAGTGTAATGGTGCGATCTCAGCTCACTGCAACCTCCACCTCCTGGGTTCAAGTGAGTCTCCTGCCTCAGCCTCCCTAGTAGCTGGGATTACAGGCATGCACCACCATGCCCAGCTAATTTTTGTATTTTTGTTAGTAGAGCTGGGGTTTCACCATATTGGCCAGGCTGGTCTGGAACTTCTTACCTCAGGTGATCTGTGCACCTGAGCCTCCCAAAGTGTTGGGATTTCAGGCATAAGCCACTGCGCCCAGCTTGGGAATCTTTTATGCTAATATCTAGAGTAGTTCTTTGACTTAGGACTTTAGGAAGGTGACTGGAGGATTTGTTGATAATGACTGGGAGACTGAGTCCATACTCTGTAATGATAATGATAATACGGAGGATGATATTAAGGAGGATGATAGAGTTTCTACATGAATATAGAGTCAAGGAATTACAAGGGCTACATATTAGGCACTGATGTTAGGATCTCTCTCCTTTGCCCTTCAGTAGCTGGAGCTTACCCAGTGTGGGTGTGGAGTCAGCTCTGATCCCACTGCGACTCTTCTCCCAGGAGTTCTCTGCTATGCCCCATGCCATCTTATCATAGGCAGTGGATACCAAGGCACATACTTCTTGCTTCAGAGTCTATCATTCATCATAGGCAATACGTAGTCTTTTCTTAGGAACTTACTCAAGGAGATGCTGAAAGTGCTTCATCTTTGTCACTTGATTTCTATGGAAGCTGAATTTTCCCTCTAATGTGCCTTCTAAAATGCTGCCTGTGTCCACTGCTTGCAGTGATGATGAATGTGGGAGCTGCCTTTTTCTAATCAAACATGCTGGTCTACACTCATAGTGGAAAAATTTGTCCTGCTTCACGGTGGCCATTCTTTGTTGCAAGTCTAGGAAGAGCATCTGAGTCCTGATTGGCAGGAATAATCAGTGTCTGTTGAGGTACAGGCAGAATACCTTTGTAGCTCCACTATCCTTCCTGTGTAAAGTATGTAACATCCTCTGACATCAGGATTCAAAATTAATTTAGGGCTATGATGAGAGCCTTCTTAGAATCCTAAGGCAATTATATTGTATCATAGCTGTGGGATATCGGGCATATTTTCTTAATAACTTGTATAGGAAATATGCAAGTATAGGAGTATATGGACTCAGTTTTCATGCCTATGAAAATTGTGAAATATGACCTACCTCAAAGGGCTTCTATGAAGAATCAATCAAATACTGTGCAAATGCTTGGCATAAAGTGGATTCTAAGTAAATGGTAATTGATATGTAATAATTTTTTTTGTCTTTTTTTTTTTTTTTTCCTTTTTGTGGAGAACAGGGTCTCGCTGTATTACCCAGGCAGGTCTCGAACTCCCGGGCTCAAGATATCCTCCTGCCTCTGCCTCCCTGAGAGCTGGGATTATAGGCGTGAGCCACCGCGCCCGGCCGATATGTAATAATTTTCTTAGGTAACTTGATATGTATTAATTTTCTTTCTCTGTGTTCCCTCCTGGGTTGAGTTTACTTGCAATGCATTTGGGAGATAGTTCCTTCTGTCCCTCATTGAAATGGCTGGATTGAAATATTGGACTTCTAAACGGATTTGTGCAAATATTGTCTTCCCAGGATTGCCCTTCAGTCTTTCAACCTCAGGTCCTTTGGCAAGGTTCTTGGCAGCAAGGAAGGTGTCCTCCTGGGGATGGGCAGTCATCCCCATGAATGGTGAGCCAAACAGTCAGAGGAAGGCAGTGCTTATGCCAGGAAGATCAGGCGCTTGCCAGCTCCTCCTTGACCCAGCACTGCATGCCCTGAGATGATGTATAGCCACACGGTTAGGAGAGATCTTGACTCTGAGATCTTCAGCACCTCCCTCTCCACCCCTTTGAAGATCTGAACTGAAAATGACACTTGGCCCCCAACACTAATAACACCCCTCTCTCTCTGTTTGAGATTCTCTAATTAGCTAGGCACTTCCCATGTATTATGTCATTTAACAACACTCCGAGGTAAGGGTGCTTATTTCCATGTTAGAAATGGGGAATCTGAGGCCTTTCCTTGCCATGGGTCAGACAGTTGGTAAGTGGTAGGCCTGGGATGTGAACACAGGTGTGTCCTTTCCCCTACATGCAGTTCCCGTAATAGAGAGTGATCCAGGAAGTCATGAAGCCAATTGCATCCCGTGTGAGGGAAGAGCATCTGCTGAACAGATGCCCGGATACACTGGCCGAGTGCCATGAGGACATAGCTTTTTCTTGGCGATGAGGGCAATCTCAAGAGACTGCTCCATGGCAGAAGTGCTTTTACCATGAGTCACCCCACTACTCCTTTTGGAGAGTTTATAGCTAAGGAGCCACAGCAATTCACCTGTGTCTCCTATATGTTTAAGCCCCAGCAATCCAGAAGAGCAATTCTATTAAGCAATATCCTCCCAGCAACATATGGAGATTATAAGAAATCATGTGACCTACGTTAATCAGCTCCCAGGTCAAATTCAGCTGTTTATGGGATCATGTAGACTGATTTACCAACATCTCCAGATAACCTGTTTTTTGTTGTTGTTGTTGTTGTTTTTTCATCTAAGTGCTGCACTATTAACTTCCTCATGTTTGAAATCCAAACTCCTGATAAAGGCATCTCCCAGTTGTCCATGATCTGGCTCTTGCCTGCCTTTGTCTCGATGTTTTCTGTGAACTGTTAACTCTTACAATTCATGCTCCAGTTGTACCGGCATCCTGGGAGTTCCAGAAATGGCCATGCTGACCCAGGTCTTTGCCCTTTTGGTCCTTTTCCTTAAAAAGCCCTTCCTCACTTTGTCTCCTTGCCTAGTCCTTGAATATCTTCCAAGTCTCAGCTCTAAGACTCTCTTCCCTGACATCTTTAGTCAGGTTTAGGTTCTCCTGCCTTCTCTCGTCCTCTCACAGCATCTTGTAAAATATATAAATTGGTGCAAAAGTAACTGATGCTTTTGCCAAATGAATGGCAAAAACCTCACTTAAACTTTTGCACCAACCTAACAGAAATGGATCCATATCCATTTGCTGGAGTCATCTGCTCTCTCTTCCCTCTTCCACATGAGTCTGTGTGACCCTCATGGGAGGGAAATGTGTCTTATTATTCTTTGAACACCCAGCAGTTGTCAGATAGCCTGACTCACAGTCAGTGTTCAGGAAACCTTTGAGACATTAACCACAAGGCATGCTGAAATCTCACTCACGGGCTGCGGGGAAAGAGAAGAGGTGGAAGCAGGTAGGACTGGAGGGAGGAACCCACTAGCCTTTCTGATTGGTCCTGACCACAGGACACACAGTGGCCCCCAGGATCAGTATCAAACTGGGTAAAATGCAAGTAAAATGAAAATTGGCAAATGCAAGTTCGATGCAAGCTGCCAGTACTTCCAAGGAGGATGCTTTGTCCAGATTCAGGGGTCTTAAGTTTTATTCGGGGAATAAGCAGTCAGGTCATGATGCTGGGTGTGGGGATCTCTTGTTCCTGCAACAGAAATATATCAGGGCTTCACAGGAGAGTGGACCCCAATGTACAGGACTCCTTTCACTAATTGCATTTAAATTAATTTAATGTTAGGTTAAATTTATTAAAATTTTTGAGATAATTATAGATTCATATACAGTTGTAAGAAATAGGACAGAGAGATCCTTAAAGTGGGCATCATACAGAGAGGAATGTATCCTTGATCTCTGTCTACCCATGAGAAAAGGACCATTTGCCCAACCATTTAGCAGGCTCACTAAGTGGAGCCAGTGCAGGACCCTGTGCTGGTGAAAGACATCTAGAGTCTGACTGGATCTAGTCACTCTGCCTCCAAGGACTTACAGTCTAGGGAGATTGGCCAATGAAGTAACAATTACAGTGTTAAATGCCACAGTGGAGAGACCCTGTGTGTGTGGAAAGCATCAATAGTGATGGATGTGGATTCTGTTGGGTTGTTATGATGGCAGTTGGATGGTGCATTAGGTTGGTGTCATGGGATGAGGGGCTGTTCAAGCATCAGTCTTGAGGCTTGATGACACATCCTGCAGTTGGAGAAGGGAGGCTATGAATTCCGTGATGGGAATAGCATCAACAAAGATACCAGTGCACTTCACAGCCTGGAGGGTGTCGGGGTGGGCGAGCCATTTGTCCTGATTGAAGGCAGTGTTCCAGTGGAGGAGTAGAGGGAGGGAGGCTGAGGCAGTTGGCAAGGGAGACTGGAGGGTCTGGTTGAGTTGCTCAGGAATAATCCTGTGGGTAACTGGAGTGAGCTGCAGCCCTAAAGGATTTCTTACTTTCTTTTTTTTTTTGAGATGAAGTTTCACTCTTGTTGCCCAGGCTGGAGAGCAATGGCTCGATCTCAGTTCACTGAAACCTCCGCCTCCCGGTTCAAGCAATTCTCCTAACTCAGCCTCCTGGGTAGCTGGGATTACAGGTGCCTGCTACCATGCGCAGCTAATTTTTGTATTTTTAGTAGAGCTGGGGTTTCACCATGTTGGCCAGGCTGGCCTTGAACTCCTGACACAGGTGATTCACTTGCCTCGGCCTCCCAAAGTGCTGGGATTACATATGTGAGCCACTGCGCCCGGCCCTAAAGGATTTTTAAAATGGGAGTTGCTTGGTGAGGTTTGGATTTTGAAAATTACTTTTGTCAAAGAAGCACTTTGTGTATGAAGGTCTATAGTCTTCCCTTGGATGGAGAATAAGGAGCGGCTCATGGCCTCAGCTCTGCAACCTTCCTGGGCATCCTTACTCTCAACCTCAATCCTACCTCACACAACTCTACAGACTATAATCCAGGCCGGGCGTGGTGGCTCACGCCTGTAATCCCAGCAGTTTGGGAGGCTGAGGTGGGTGAATCACCTGAGGTCAGGAGTTTGAGACCAGCCTAGTCAATATGGCGAAACCTCATCTCTACTAAAAATACAGAATTACTTTGGGAGGCCGAAGTGGGCAGATCACGAGGTCAAGAGATTGAGACCATCCTGGCCAACATGGTGAAACCCTGTCTCTACTAAAAATACAAAAATTAGCTGGGCGTGGTGGCGTGTGCCTATAGTCCCAGCTACTCTGGAGGCTAAGGCAGGAGAATCGCTTGAACCTGGGTGGCAGGAGTTGCAGTGAGCTGAGATGGCGCCATTACACTCCAGCCTGGCAACAGAGTGAGACTCTGTCTCAAAATAAAATTAAATTAAATTAAAAAATAAAAAATTATCCAGGCATGGTGGCAGACGCCTTTAATCTGTTACTTGGGAGGCTGAGGCAGGAAAACCGCTTGAACTCAGGAGGGAGAGGTTTCTGTGAGCCGAGATCAAGCCACTGCACTCCAGCCAGGGCGACAGAGCAAGACTCCATCTTAAAAATGAATATATATATATATCTATATATAATCTATATATATCTATATGTATCTATATATATAATCCAAACTGTCCACAAAGAGCCCCCAGTTGCTTCACCAAAGTAAGGTCCATGCCTCTCTTTGTGGTAAGTAAAAGTGCCTGTTTACTGTCTCTCTGGTAGTGGGATCTGTTGTAGGAACAGACTGAGTTGGATGTGGGGAGAGAGATGAACTTGTAAAGCCCCTCAAACTGAATTCCATGCTCCATCTTGGAAGCTGTGGGCTTTGCTTCCTGTGTGGTCTCAGGCTCATCCTTCCATCTCAGTTTCCCCATCTGGAAAAATGGGAGAACAATACGTACTTTCTTCGGGTGGCTCAAGAATTATTAGTTGTGCAGGAAGGATTAGGAGAAGGCAGACGAAAAGCCTTCTCCAGTGTTCTGCAGTCTCCAGACCTGACTGTAGCAGTGTGGGCAGATAAGACAAGCTGGCGAGAAGGAGACAAAAACACGTGTGTTTTAAGTTAGCTCTGTCTTTGCTCTTTCTCCTTCCTTGGGGTCAGAGATTTGCTTGTGCTCCAGTCTGGCAGAGGTCATTTTTCCAGGAAATCATCTTCTTTCATCTGGCTAGTAAGTTTTCTCACCTGTAAAATGGAACTCTGTGGTCCATTCCTCATGGGGCAATTTGAGGATAGTGCTTGGCACATATAAGTGTTCAATAAATGTTTGAGACTCGAAAAGAAAAAAAAGGTCTTAAGCATCGGAGGCCTTTCAGCTGCATAGAATTCATCAAATTCTCCAGAGGCTGCAAGGAAAGAACCAGGAATGTAGGATTCAGAGTTAGACTGGTATGGGTTCAAATCACAGGCTCATTATTTACTTGTGAGGCTTCAGGCAACTTGCTCAAAGAGCTGTGATTTTCTCATCTGACACATGGAGATTTGACCCTCTGTCTTATCAGATTCCCCTTCTACTTTAGAAGGTAAAATACAATCACAAATATAAAGTGACCAGCACATGGTAAGGGCCTCAGCATTGAGTAGGTGAGAATTTCTTTTGCTTTGGCTTCTGCTGCTTGTATTCCCACACCAAACACCACTCCATGCTGGAGACAGATGACCTGCCCAGCCAGGCCAGGGGGATACAGGCTCTCATCCACAAGACACAAAGTACAAAGCCTTGGCTGTGCCTTCTCTCCGGATGGTCAGGCAGCTGTTTGGAGAGACAATCAAAGGTTTGCAGCTGCAGCTTTGGGCCACAAACAGAAGGCATAATACAGCCCTGTGGGGGCAAGTGCCTTTGGGAACTGGGAAGTCATGCTTTGGGGGACCTTCTTCTAATGTCTGAAGGCCATTTCTGACTTTTGAAAAACAACCCATTCTGCTCTGTAACTGCAAAGAAATTGGATACCATAGTCCCGAATACAATCTGATTGACCCCTTCTCTTTTATAGATTATTTTTTAGGGATGCAAATCATGGAAATTCACCAGCATCACCAAGAAATGATGAGAGTCCCATAATCTTTAGAGTGAGGTGCAGCCAAGACCCCCAAAAGCCAAGCCCTGTGTTTTGGCTACCGGAAAAACTGACAATCCTTGTGGAGTCAGAAAGGTGGCTGAATTTAGGGAGAAGTCAAGTAGTAAACCATTCACTCATTCATTCATTTAGTAATCCCTTCACTCGTGCATTTGTTGAACTCATACTCCCTGAGCACTTGCTGGGTCCTCGGCTTTATATTGCTGCTGGAGATGTGAAGGCCCAGTGCTGGAGATGTAAAGACCCAGTGCTAAAGATGTAAAGGCCCATTGCTGGAGATGTAAAGGCCCAGTGCTGGAGATGTAAAGGCCTAGCGCTAAAGATGTAAAGGCCCAGTGCTGGAGATACAAAGGCCCAGTGCTGGAGATGTAAAGGCCCAGTGCTGGAGATGTAAAGGCCCAGCACTGGAGATGTGAAGGCCCAGTGCTGGAGATGTGAAAGCCCAGTGCATAAAGGTCATAATACACTGTCTGAAAGGAGATAATGATGTAGCAAGAACCAAACCGGAAGGGGATAATGGTAGGGGAGTGTGATCAATGCATTAATCAAGGTATGCGCTGGGCTGGAAGGTACTAGCCGATTCTAGTACACCACAAAGAGCCATCACTGAAGGTTTGGAGGAGGCAGAGAACTTGGAACCGGCTCAGAAGGATGAGTCGGGGTTCATCAGGAAGTCTGGTGCTCCCTGCAGAGACAGCAGCAGACACAAGGGCTTGCCAAGATGCAGTATCTTCCGGAAGTCATTCTAAGACTGTAGGCAGAGGAGCCCTATGACCAGGTTAGAGAGGCCAGCAAGTCTACCGCCCGGAGAAACCACTGGAAGTAGAGAAAACCAGAGGCAGGAAGCTCAGCTGGCTGAGGTAAGGAAATCAGAAGATAAGCCCCACATCTGAGGCCCTCATCAGAGCAATAACTATAATAGTTTATGTTTAACTTGATCAGTGCTGCCAAGAACTTAACTTAGATGAATTGACTGAAACTTCACAGCAATTCTTTGAGGCTGGAGACTACCTGCTCAGGGTCACAGAGCTAACACATGAAGGATCTGTGTCTTAAGTATTGTCTATGTGAACTTGATCTTCAAAACCTTGCTCTAAGTGTCTGAACCCCTAGTGCACCAGAAGAGATGGGAAGGCTCGGGACAGGCAGAGAGGGCCCTCTATCCCCACAGCCCCTGTGGTTGCCAGCTCCTGCGTCTACCCTGGCTTGAAAATCAGACACCTGCCTGTGTCTTCCAGGCTTTGTCACCTCTGCAAAGTCTTTTGTTCCCATCGCAGTTTTGTCTTCTTTCAGAAGACTGTGCTCCCCATCACGCCCACCAGCACCATGCTGCTCCTTGCTGTGCTTCTTGTGCTGTAAGTCCATCCTCACATCCCCCTGATGCTGGTGTGGATGCCCCATGTCAGCCTAAGAAATCCTGCACTTTCTCCCCTGCCTCCTAACCAGCCTCTCCCACCGTCTCTCCAGCTGTGGAATCTCCCACACGTCAAAAACCACCTCCAGCTGGGCACAGTGGCTCACGCTTATAATCCCAGCACTTTGGGAGGCCGAGGCGGGCGGATCACGAGGTTGGGAGTTTGAGACCAGCCTGGCCAACATAGTGAAACCCCATTTCTACTAAAAATACAAAAATTAGCCAGGCATGGTATTGCACGCCTATAGTCCCAGCTACTCAGGAGGCTGAGGCAGGAGAATCACTTTAACTCAAGAGATAGAGGCTGTGGTGAGCCAAGATCATGCCATTGTATTCCAGCCTGGGTGACAGAGCGAGACTCTGTCTCTAAAAATAAACAAACAAGAAACAAGCAAACAAAAAACAACAAAAACACTTCCTGTGTTTCTCGTTTGCTAAGTGAGTCTTGCTCCACTCAAGTCGCAAAAAGGAGTAATTAGAACTGAATGCTGCATTAGGATTAATAACAAGAATCAGCCTCAGCTTTGGGCCTGCCTTCAGTGGGGCACACGCTTTAGAGAAGAATGGGAGGAGCATGGTGAAGAGGAGTCCTGGACACATTACAGTGGCTTCACAGAGGGAAATGCTCCAGAGACAGCCTCTGTCCCAAGGCTGACAGAGCACCAGGCCCGATACTTGCAGTTGAGCATCATAATGGCACACAGCAGCATGACCCAGGTGCGAAGATGTGGGCTTGCCAGATGCTGTGCCACAAGGTCACATATTTTTTTTTTTTTGAGATGGAGTCTGGCTGTGTCGCCCAGGCTGGAGTGCAGTGGCCTGATCTCGGCTCACTGCAAGCTCCGCCTCCCGGGTTCATGCCATTCTCCTGCCTCAGCCTCCTAGTAGCTGGGACTACAGGC
>NW_012115999.1:3402318-3424692 GCF_000951035.1 Colobus angolensis palliatus
AATTATACTTTAAGTTCTAGGGTACATGTGCACAATGTGCAGGTTTGTTACATATGTATACATGTGCCATGTTGGTGTGCTGCACCCATTAACTCTCATGTACATTAGGAATATCTCCTAATGCTATCCCTCCCCTCTCCCCACAATGGGCCCTGGTGTGTGATGCTCCCCTTCCTGTGTCCAGGTGCTCTCATTGTTCAGTTCCCACCTGTGAATGAGAACATGCGGTGTTTGGTTTCTGTTCTTGTGATAGTCTGCTGAGAATGATGGTTTCCAGCTGCATCCATGTCCCTACAAAGGACATGAACTCATCCTTTTTTATGGCTGCATAGTATTCCATGGTGTATATGTGCCATATTTTCTTAATCCAGTCCATCATTGATGGACATTTTAGGAACACTTTTACACTGTTGGTGGGATTGTAAACTAGTTCAACCATTGTGGAAGACAGTGTGGCGATTCCTCAAGGATCTAGAACTAGAAATACCATTTGACCCAGCAATCCCATTACTAGGTATATACCCAAAGGATTAGGAATCATGCTGCTATAAAGACACATGCACAGGTATGTTTATTGCGGCACTAGTCTGTGCTCTTAACCGGTCACTCCAGGCTACTTGTGGCTGCCTCTCCCGCATTGAATGCTCTCTTTGCAGGGTGCCAAGGGCTCCCTGGCTGGTGCCAACCCCCATTTAGAATATCTGGGAACCCCAAGCCCACTGTGGCCACTGGTTCTTTCACTTGGTTGATATAGTACAGAGTTCCAGCTGCACTATCTGACCCAAATCTTCTCTCTGCTTCTCTCAAACTTTGGAACCTCAGACAAGTTAACTTTGTCTCCTGAGGCTTGTTTCTCCACCTCTAACCCAAGGATATCTCTGCTGCTCACTCAGGGTTATAGTGAGAATTAAAGGAGGCTATGGGTGTTTTTACTTGTATTTATTTTTTTTGAGATAGGGTCTTTCTCTGTTGCCCAGGCTAGAGTGCAGTAGCATGATCTTGGCTCACTACAGCCCCTGCCTCCTGGGTTCAAGCAATTCTCATACTTTAGCCTCCCAAGTAGCTGGGACTACAGGCACATGCCACCACACCTGGCTAATTTTTGTATTTTTATTAGAGACAGAGTTTCACCATGTTGGTCAGGCTAGTCTCAAACTCCCGACCTCAGGAGATCCACCCATCTCGGCCTCCCAAAGTGCTGGGATTACAGGTGTGAGCCACCGCACCCAGCCTGCTATTCTGACTTTTCAAGTAGTAATAGCTCCTGTTGATTGGTTGCCGCCTGTGTGCAGGCCCTATCCTAGTACTTCACAGACACCAAGAACCCCTGTAAAGTCTTTCTACCACCCATGGGCTTCACTGCCAATCAGTTCATTACATTTAGTGGCTCAGATGTCATTAGAGATCCAGTTCTAAGATGGATCTAATGACTCTAAGGGGGAATGGCCTATGAATGACATTCTCACTCAAAGCATGGGTGAGAGGTGTAAGAATCCCTGAGACGTGTTTTTGTGCCCCTCACTGGATCCTAGTTAATGCTTCTCAGGCAAGGTAATTGAAAACATTTGTTTTTATCTGCCTGGATTTTTCTCTTTTTCTTTATCTTTCATTTTCCTCCATTCAAGTATGCATGAGGTCTGTTCTTCCTTAGCTCAGAAGTTTATAGCAGGAGGCTTGTGATTGGAGGTTTGTGGCTTAAGCTAAGTGCTGAAAGACCAGAGTCCTGCAGGGTTCAGGTAGGCAAAATGTCAGCAAAACACAGAGGAAACAGGCTGGGTACAAACGTAATAAATAATGGGGGAGGAGTTGGGGCAAACTGATGTATGCGTACTCTATCCGAAGGGACAAGCGATATCAGATCTTATGACTTTCCAAAGATATCTGTGTGAAATGTCCTGGTCTAAAATTTTGGCAATTAATTCAGCTTGATTTTTTAAAGCCAGAGGGAGGCAAACTCACTGCTGGAAAAAAAGCTTACCCTGACAGTTGCAGGCAGTTTTCTGGTACAGCCAAGGAAAATAGGGTTTGAGAGAAGGATCCCCTAAATGAAAAAGAAATTCACTTAGGATGGGGAGAGAAGGATGTCTCTAGGGACTCTTTTTCTTTTGTTTTTATTATTATTTTTTTGAGACACAGTCACACTGTGTCACCCAGGCTGGAGTGTAGTGGTACAATCTTATATTACTGCAACTTCCGCCTCCTGGGTTCAAGTGATTCTCCTTCCTCAGTCTCCCAAGTAGCTGGGATTACAGGCATGCACCACCATGCCCGACTTATTTTTATATTTTTAGTAGAGACGGGGTTTTGCCATGTTGGCCAGGCTTGTCTCGAACTCCCGACCACAGGTGATCCGGTCACCTTGCCCTCCCAAAGGGGTGGGATAACAGATGTGAGCCACTGCTTCTGGCCTCTAGGGACTCTTTGAGCAAAGGGACCTGCATCCTGATGCCAAGACCTGCACCCTGGGGTATGGCAAGACCCTAGGGGGAAAAGCTACTTGGTTCGCGCAGGAGGCTGGCAGCACATGTGGGGCTCCCCTATCCAGAGAAGCTTGTGTCACATATCAGGGTGTCAGGCCCAAAGGACTCATGTGGACTGGACAGTGTCGGGGGTGGGGGTGGTCAGAGGAGAATTGCTTTGGACAAACCACTTATAACCATAGAGAACCTTCCTTAACACCTTAATATTAGGTGACACCCTGGAGTCACTGACGCAACCTTGGGAGATGGAGAGATCCAAAGAAAAGTAGGATTGAATTTCTTCCATTTTGGTAGGAAAGAGCTCAGGATCAAAATTAAGTTGATTTGTGTAAAGTTACTGTGCTCGTTCACTCCCATCTGAGTTTGTGGACTGAGATTCATACTCATGCTTCTGTTTCAGGGAGTGCCACGGCATCTGTCTTCTTCCCCTGAGGGTGGGACTTTGCATGTCTCGAGCAGTTAGCCCCCCTTGTCCCCTGCCAATTAGTGCTTTGTTTCTTCCCATTAGGTGCTGTTGACCTCCTCAGACTCTTGGGGTCCTTCAGCCGTTTGCACAAGATTATCCTTGAAGCACACCAGCCAGGGGCTGTTGACAGGACACTTCTCCCAAAAACTCATGATGGTGGGCTTTGTCTTCTTCTCCTTCTCCTTCCTTCTCTTCTTTCTTTTCCTTCTCCTTCCTTCTCTTCTTTCTTTTCCTTCTCCTTCTGCTGCTTCTTCTCCTCTCTTCCACCTCCTCTTTCTCCTCTTTCTCCTTCTCTTTCTCCTTCTTCTCCTTCTCCTTCTGCTTCTACTCTTCCTCTCCTCCTCCTCCTCCTCCTCCTCCGTCTCCTCCTCCTTCTCCTTCTCCTTCTCCTTCTCCTTCTCCTTCTTCTTCTTCTTCTTCTTCTTCTCTGACGGAATGTCACTCTGTTGCCCAGGCTGGAGTGCAGTGGTGCGGTCTCCACTCACTGCAGCCTCTGCCTCCCGGGCTCAAGCAATTCTCCTGCCTCAGCCTCCTGAGTAGCTGGGACTACAGGCACGTGCCACCACATCCAGCTAATTCTTGTATTTTTAATGGAGATGGGGCTTCATCATGTTGGCCAGAATGATCTTGATCTCCTGACGTCATGATCTGCCCCCCCTACCTCCCAAAGTGCTGGGATTACAGGTGGGAGCCACCACGTTCAGCCCCTACTTCTTTTACAAGACACTCTTTCAGAGGTCTCCATTAAATGACAGTCTCTTGAGGTTATTCTAAAAAGGTTTCAGAATAGAGGATCCAGAAAAGGCTTCCATCATCATGGATTCCATGTCATGTATTGTTGATAACCCATGTTTTTCATTCTCTTTCCATCATTCAGCTATATTTTCAGAATGCCAAACGTACGTTGGGCACAGTGCTAGAGGCTGCAGGCACACGCTGGAATAAGCCTGCTCCCTGCTCTTAGGGTTCTCAGTCTAGTCAGGGAGGCAGAAGAGTCAAGAGAGTGCTGTCGTGTACCGTGGTGAGAGTTGGTGATGGCATGAGTGGGTAGAGGAGGAGGCAACAGGCTGCTCAGGTATAGGAGGATATGGTGAGCTTCGAAAGAAAATAGAAGTTCTCATGCTGACAATGGCATTAACCTGGGTTGGAAGAGTTGGGAATATAAGGATGAGGCCACAGGTGAATGTTTATACTTCCTCATAGAAGAACATGAAGTAAAGCTGTTTGGAGATGCCAAACTACTTAACGTGTGTGGCAGGGACAATGTGTGCTCACCAATCGCCTTTCCCTTTTCCTCTTAGATATATGGTTAGACTATACTTCCCATTCCTCTTCGCAGTTTGGCAGGACCATGTGATTAAGTTCTGGCCAGTGAAATGTGTGCAATCTCCCATACTGTATTTCTCCATCCTTTGGCTTAATGAAGAGAACTCCAAAGACGAAGATGATAGAAACAAAAATTGGATGGAGGCAGGGCCCCTGAATGACTGTGTGGAACAGAGACCCAGAGGACTCTAACGTGAGCTGGAAAAGTTTATTGCTTAGATCACTGTGATTTGGAGATTATTCGTTCCTTCTGGTTTTCTGTCAATGCTGCTACCGAATAAAGTCCAGGGAAGGATGAGAAATTAGAGATTAGACTTAAAAGGAAGATAGGGACTAGGTTATGAAGGGCCGTGTGTACCAGTCTAAGGAGTATGAATGGCCATGGCAGAATTTTTTTTTCTTTTTCTTTTTTTTTTAAGACAATGTCTCACTCTGTTGCCCAGGCTGGATTGTAGTAGTGTGATTAAGGCTCACTATAGCCTTGACCTCCCAGGCTCAAGTGAACCTCCTGCCTCAGCCTCCCAAGTAGCTGGGACCACAGGCATATGCCACCATGCCCAGTTAATTTTTTTAAAAAAATTTAAGAGATGGGTTTCACAGTGTTGCCCAGGCTGGTCTGAAACTCCTGGACTTAAGCAATCTTCCTAGCTTGGCCTCCCAAAATGCTAAGATTATAGATGTGAGCTACCACACTCGGCTGGCCATGGCAGATTCGCAAGCTTGTTTAGGGTAGAGTGGGGATATGAATGGTAGTGATGACAAGGCAGTTAGATTTGGCCACATTTCTCAGAACATTAGCTCTTTTGGGTAGCAGTTATGGACATCTGGTTAAGAGAGCCTTATTGTTGAGAGGCTTAAAACCAGATTCTGTCAGCACCATGATATACAACTTGAGGTCCTCATACCAAGTCAGAGCAAACCAAATCGACAATACTGTCAAGCATCTATTATGGTTTGAAAATTTTGTCAAATTCATTGGATGGTATCCTTGATTACTGACATTCCCACAAGAAAGTCTACCTTCTGATGACCATTAAAACTCTTAACACGCAAAGCAAACCAAACACATTTCAGACACCTTTCAAAGAGGATTCCTGCTTGTCTCTGCCAATGGAGGGGGATTGTGGGGAGCCCCAGTGATTTGTTTGACATACAAAAAGTCTAAAGAAAGGCAGGTAATAACAAATGCTGGCAAGGATGTGGAGAAAAGGGAACTCTTATGCCATGCCCTGTTGGTGGGAATGTAAATTAACACAACTATGGGGAACAGTTTGGAGGTTCCTCAAAAAAACTAAAAATTGAGTTACCATATGATCCAGCAGTCCCACTACTGGGTATGTATCCAAAAGAAAGGAAATCAGGCAATTTAAGAGATATCTGCACTCTCGTGTTTGTTGCAGCACTGTTCACAATAGCCAAAATTTGGAGCAATGTAAGTGTCCATCAGTAGATGAATGGACAAAGAAAATGTGGTACTTATACACAATGGAGAACTATTCAGCCATAAAAAAGAATGAGATTCTGTCATTTACAACAACATGGATGGAAATGGAAGGACTTATGTTAAGTGAAATAAACCAGACACAGAAAGACAAACATCGCATATTCTCCTTACTTTGGGATCTAAAAATCAAAACTCTGAACTCATGAACATAGAGAGTAAAAGGTTGGTTACCAGAAGCTGGGAAGGGTAGTAGGGATTGGGGAATGGTTAATGGGTGCAAAAAAAAAATGGTTCGAAAGAATAAGACCTACTATTTGATAGCACAACAGGGTGACTATAGTCAATAATAACTTAATTATATATTTTAAAATAACAATGTAATTGAATTGTTTGTAACACAAAGGAAAATGCTTGAGGGGATGAATACCCCATTCTTCATGATGTGCTTATTACACATCGCATGCCTGTTTCAAAACATCTCATGTACCCCATAAATATATACAAGTACTATGAACCCATAAAAGTTAGAAATAAAATTCAAAAATTTGAAATATAAAAACAATTAATTAAAAATTAAAGTCTGAGGAAATTGGTGAACTGTTTCTAGCAAAGTTACATAAATGTACACAAGCATCTTGAACATTACAATATAAGTCCAAGGAAAATTTGGATCCTATTGACTCATCAGATATGAGGTGAACTTTGACTTTGGAAGAAACCCTTCCATTTGATACATGGTGCTGGGAAAGATCTAGGATGCTCTGATATTAACAGGGTTTTCTGTGGTTGTATGGACAGCAACAAAGAGGTCAGGCCACGGCATTAACAGTGTTTTCTGTGGTTGTATGGATAGCAACAAAGAGGTCAGGCCAAGGCAGATATTATTCACTTGAGAGAAGCCAGATTAGAGGCAGGTGTGGGGTCATGAGCAAATGTCTGTGTATGACCAGGGCTGGAATTGTTGTCTAATAGGGTGTCCATAGGCCAATGGGTATTTCACTGGTGTCTACAAAGCAGACCACAACTTTGTGCAAAAGAAATGTCACATCACGGGTGTCTGTTTAGTTCAGGATTGTATTTTAGGTGTTTTTTTTTTTCTGATTCAAGAGCTATATTTCCACTACAGAGTAAGAGGTGATATTCATATGGAATTGGCATATGTTGTGTGCTCATGAGGTACCAGTCTCCATGCTAGATGTTTTGCATCATTATCTTGTCTAGTTTTAACCAGAACTCTTTAGAGTAATGTAGTGCTATTTCCATTTCATTTATGTAGATATTGAGGTGCAATGAGACTACGTGATTGCCTAAGGACATCCAGCTTGTGAGTGGTAGGGCCTGGAGGCTGAGTCTGATTTTCCAATTTCAATTTCAAATCCAACATTCTTTCTACTCCAGGCCTTTTTTGTTGTTGTTGTTTTGTTGTGTTTTGAGACAGCGTCTCCTCTGTCTCCCAGGCTGGAGTGCAGTGGCAATCATAGCTCATTTTGGAGCCTCAAACTTTCAGGCTCAAGCAATCCTCCCATCTCAGCCTCCCTAGTAGCTGGTACTACAGGCGCATACCACCGCGCCTGGCTAAGTTCTGATTTTTTGTAGAGACAGGGTTTCTTCACGTTGCCCTGGATAGGTTTTTTGTTTGTTTGTTTAAGGCATTGATTAATTGGTAAATTTCTTCTCAAGAAAGCAGAATGTTTTTGTTTACATATGCTGATAGATATT
Organism: Colobus angolensis palliatus; assembly: GCF_000951035.1. NCBI lineage: Eukaryota > Metazoa > Chordata > Mammalia > Primates > Cercopithecidae > Colobus > Colobus angolensis. The sequence goes on from NW_012115999.1 coordinate 3,409,754, forward strand.
CTTACCTGCTAGGCATAGTACTGATTCCTAGAAAATTTGTAGTTTCATCCCACACATTTTTGGAGATTGATGTTAAACTATTCTCCTGTCTGTTTTGTTTGTTTGTTTGTTTGTTTGTTTGTTTGTTTTTTGAGATGGAGTCTTTGCTCTGTCACCCAGGCTGGAGTGCAGTGGCACGATCTCGGCTCACTGCAAGCTTCGCTTCCCAGGTTCACGCCATTCTCCTGCCTCAGCCTCCCAAGTAGCTGGGACTACAGGCACCTGCCACCACGCCTGGCTAATTTTTTGTATTTTTTTTTAGTAGAGACGGGGTTTCACTGTGTTAGCCAGGATGGTCTTGATTTCCTGACCTTGTGATCTGCCTGCCTTGATCTCCCAAAGTGCTGGGATTACAGGCGTGAACCACCGTGCCCAGTCTTTGTTTGTTTGTTGTTTGTTTGTTTTTTGAGATAGAGTCTCCCTCTGTCACCCAGGCTGGAGTGCAGTGGCACCATCTCAGCTCACCTCAGCCTCCACCTCCCGGTGGAGCGATTCTCCTCCAAGCGATTCTCCTGCCTCAGTCTCCTGAGTAGCTAGCTGGGATTACAGAGGCGTGCCACCATCCCCGGCTAATTTTTGTATTTTTAGTAGAGACTGGGTTTCACTATGTTGGCCAGGCTGATTTCGAACTCCTGACCTCGTGATCTGCCCACCTCGGCCTCTCAAAGTGCTGGAATTACAGGAATGAGCCGCCGTGCCTGGCCTTTTTCTTTCTCTTTCACTTCCCTTCCATCCCCTTTTCTTTCTTGTTTTATTCTCTCCTCTTTTCCTCTCCTTTTTCTCTTTCCTCCCTTTCCTTCTCTTTCCCATCTCCGCTTTCCCTTTCTTTCTCATCTCTGTATTTAATAATAAAGAAAACACTGAGGGTAACTCACTAAATTCATTTCATGACTCATGAATGGGCTAAACCAAACATCTAAAAATGTGTAGAGAGAAGTTTCCAGAACTTCTATGAGTTTCTCTGGCTCCTGCATTCTCCCAAGGCCTGTTGTTTTGGTCTTCTGTGGGTTGTGTGAGCAACTCTGAATCCTTCCTGTAAGCTGCCCCCACTCCAGTCCTCCATTGTTCTGTGCCTAAACAAGAAGGTCAGCTCACATTACTTGTAACTGAGGAACCTTAGCTATCAACTGACATCCCTTGTCAACCTTTTCTTTCTGCCCCTTACTCCATACTCCCTCAGATTGCAGGCAGATTCATTCAACAGCATTGCCAGTGCTTTTGGCTCCTAGAACAGTAATTAGACTCTGGGATCCTGAGGGCACTTAGTCATTTCCACAAGAAATATGTAAAAAATAGCCAAGCATGGTGGCTCATTCCTGTAGTCCTAGCAACTTGGGAGGTTAAGATGGGAGGATCTGCTTGAGCCTAGGAGTTCAAGGCTGCAGTGAGCTATGGTCATGCCACTGCACTCCAGTGGTGAGTGTTGCATCTACCTAGAGACAGAAAGGCTTTTAAAACATTAGCACAGAAGGAAGCACCATGCTAGCAACAATGCCAGGATGAGTTGCAGGAGGTTAGAAGGTACCATCAATGCTACTGATGGAGAAGGCAGTGCACAGCTAGCAGGCACCTCTCTGGATCTGGTTGATACTGTGTGTCAGGGAGCCAAAGTGGACTCTACTAGATTTCAGGGTAATATGCACTCACCGTATGCCACCTCTTCTTCTGACCAGGGTCGTGACCTAAGGTAACATGAAAAACTTGGAAATGAGATATTTTAAAAATAATATTTTAGCCAGGCATGGTGGGGTGTGTCTGAAGTCCCAGTTGCTTGGGAGGCAGAGGCAGGAGAAGCACTTGTGGCCAGGAGTTTGAGGCCATGAGCTGTGATTGTGCCACTGTACTCCGGCCTGGGCAACGTAGCCACAGTAAGACCTATATCTGAAACAAAACAACACAACAAAACAAAAAAACCCAGGAATGTTTTACAGAATATCGTCATTTGAAAATGCTTTCTCATACATTGTTTTGACATTTCTTTTGCTCTGACCTCTTAACAGTTAAAAAAAAAAACAAAACTGAGACCAGGGAGCTTACAGGGAGATTATACTTAAGGACAAGGCAGCAAAGAATGATGCAAGAACCTGGACAGGCTTTGAGATTTAACAGACAGCCCTTGTTTTCAGTTGTATTGTTCATCACTCATTTATTCTGTTGGCTTCTTATTTGTAAGCTATTATGTGCTAAAAATGACGCTGGGCAGAGTTGGTATCATGGGAACGTGACTTCTGCAGTTACACAGGATTCCACACGTGGGGGGTTCCTGCATGTGCTTTGTTTTGCATGTTTAAAATTGATATATCATAGTTGTACATCGTCTGGGGATACATGTGATATTTTGATACATGCATACAGTGTGTAACAATCAACTTAAGGTGATTAGGGCATCCATGGTTTCAAACGCTTAACTTGTCGTTGTGTTGAGAACATTGCAATTCTTCTCTTCTAGCTATTTTGGAATATACCATTATTCCAAATTATTGTTAACTATACTTTCCCTAATGCACTGTCGAATATTAGAAGTTATTCATTCTATCTAATTTTTTTTTTTTTTTTTGAGGTGGAGTCTCACCCTGTCACCCAGGCTGGAGTGCAGTGGCACCTTCTCGGCTCACTGCAACCCCCATCTCCTGGGTTCAAGAGATTCTCCCATCTCGGCCTCCTAAGTAGTTGGGATTATAGGTGTGCACCACCATGCCCAGCTAATATTTGTATTTTTAGTGGAGACAGGGTTTCACCATATTGGCCAGGCTGGTCTCAAACTCCTGACCTCAAATGATCTGGCTGCCTCAGTCTCCCAAAGTGCTAGAATTACAGACATGAGCCACCACTCCCAGACCATCTAATTGGTTTTTTTCTTTTTTCCTTTTTTTTTTCAGAGACAGAGTCTCGCTCTGTCACCCAGGCTGGAGTGCAATGGCGCAATCTTGGCTCACTGCAACCTCTACCTCCTGGGTTCAAGCAATTCTTCTGCCTCAGCCTCCTGAGTAGCTGGGATTACAGCTGCCCACCACTGTGCCCAGCTAATTTTTGTATTTTCATTAGAGATGGGGTTTCACCATGTTGACCAGGCTGGTCTCGAACTTCTGACCTCAGGTGATCCACCCGCCTTGGCCTCCAAAAGTGCTGGGATTACAGTGTGAGCCACCGTGCCCGGCCTCTAATTGTATTTTTTTTTCTGTTTTTTTCTTTTATTATTTTACTTTAAGTTCTAGGGTACATGTGCACAACGTGCAGGTTTGTTACAAATGTATGCATGTGCCACGTTGGTGTGCTGCACCCGTTAACTCGTCATTTACATTGTGAATGAAGCAGGAAACCATCATTCTATGTGTATTTTTATACCCATTAAACAATTTCTCGTCTTGCCCCTCCCAACACACATCACCCTTCCCAGCCTCTAGTAACCACCGTTCTACTCTCCACCTCCACAAAATCCACTTTTTTGTCTCGAACATATGCGTGAGAACACGCAATATTTGTTTTTCTGTGTCTGGCTTATTTCAGTTAACATGATGACCTGCAGTTCCATCCATGTTGCTGCAAGTGACAAGATATCATTTCCTCTTTAAGGATGAATAATACTCCATTGTGTGTATGTACCACATTTACTTTATCCATTCATCTGTTGATGGACACTTGCATGAATTTTACATCTTGACTGTTGTGAACAGTGCTACGATAAACATGGGAGTACATCTATCTCTCAGAAGGTCCCAGGCTTGATTTAATGATCTACTGTTACCATCTTGAAATTCTTAATAATTGTTAGACAAGAAACCCTGCATTTCCACTGGGCATGGTGGCTCATGCCTGTAATTCTAGCATTTTGGAAGGCCAAAGCTGGAGGATCGCTTGATCCCAGGAGTTCAAGACAAGCCTGAGCAACATAGTGAGACCCCATCTCTATTAGAAATAAAAAATAGCAACGCATAGTGTGGCTTATGCCTGTAGACCCAGCTACTTGGGAGGCTGAGATGGGAGGATCTACTTGAGACTAAGAGTTCAAGGCTGCAGTGAGCTATGATCATGCCACTGCACTCCAGCCTGGGTGTCAAACAAGACCCTTTCTCAAAAAAAGCAAAACAAAACAAGAAAACAACCCTGAAACCCTGTATTTTCATCTTGCATTGAGGCCGACAAATTATGTAGCTGGTCCTGATGCCTGATGCTAGGTATAGAATCCAGAGCTGAGCAAAAACCAGCCATGGTCCTTGCCCTAGCATAGAGTATAGTATAGGAGGTCGATGACCTGGGACAACTCACTTTCTGATTCTCGGTTTTCTCATCTGTAAAATGGAGATAGTCATTCCAACTTCAAAAAGCTGCTGTGAGCACTGGAGATGATTGTGTAAAGTGTCCAGCCTGGGCTGGCATGATGTGCTCAGTGGGCTTGGGACAGAGTCCCCATTTCCCTGGTCTCTCAAGGGATGTCAAAGCTGGTATTTTTCCTGCTACCTCGCTCTTATTGACCCACCTAAATACTCTTCCATCTCTTACACATTTGGTGTCTTTTGGGGACTGACCTCTTTGTTAGAAGCCTTTGTCTTCCACTCTACAGTTGAGCACACCCAGGATCCCAAAACCTGCCAAGGCTTTCCCACTGGGAGACTAGCATTCCTCCAGTGCCTTGGATTTGCCATGGCAGTGCCCTAATAGAGCCAAGGCTGATTCTTCAGGCTGGTTGAAGCCCTGGAGGCCCCCATAAACCTGAGTGTCATGGACAGATGGCAGCTTCTGATTCATAGCATCTGTTGGTGTCAAATGTTAGGAAGAGCACAGCCAATTGATTATCAGAGCATCCTTGTTGAACAAGGCTCTGGTCACTGCTGGAAACCAAACCAGAGCTGTTGGTAGCACCAGGCATTTTTCAAGGAAACACAAGCAATTTAAGATAATCCATGGGTGGAATTTTCATCCCGGGCTCCTCAGTTTCCCTGAAGAACTGTGTGCAGTTGCCAAATGATAGTGAAATAAACAGTTTGTGATTTCCTTTGAGAAACAAATGCCTTGTGATGGGAGTTAGAGTGAGTCTGTCATAATATGTAAGAGAAGAGGGACAGTGTGATTCAAAAGCAAGAGCATGGATTTTTGAAGTCAGAAAATCTGGGCTCAAGTCCCATCCTTGAGTTTTAGTAGCTGTGTGTCATTAGACAAGTTACTTGCCCTCTCTGAGCCTAAAGATCCCTAGCTATAAAATAGAAATAATACTAGTTACCTTCCAACACTGTATGTAAAGGAAATAGTACTGACAATATCATGGAACTCTAATCATCAACACTCCTTTCCTTTCCTGTTCTGTTTTGGGTATCCACTGGCTGAAAGACTTTGAGGTAGATTCTGAAAACAAAGCTAAGAGGCTACTTTGTGTGGGTCATGCTTATGCCAGTTTCCTGATGGCCCATTTCCATGGGCAATTGGCACTGTTATTATATCAGTACTTGTCACTCTAACATGATACAGGTTGACCTCCAGCTCAGCAGCTCTCTGGCCGAGTGCTAGCTCACCCTGGGGATGCTCAGATCTCAGCACTGACACGTGTCTTCATGGTGAAGACAGATGATGGTGTGCCTAAAGGTAGACAGTTGTTTCTCTGCTTGAGCTCTTTTGACTATGCAGATCGTGTTATCCAAGGCCAACATTACTGCCTCCTAACAGGTCTCTTGATGATAATCCAGAATTGTCATCTTCAATCCACTCTACCTTATTCTCTTTTTCGTTCTCTGTCTCATCATTCATATATTCATTCTCTGAATGAGGATTGTAGCTATCACTGGGAATACAATGGTAGACAAGACTGGAAGCAGCCCTGCCTTCAGGGAGCACCTAATCCAGAGGAGGAGACACAGTGGCTGAGGAGTGCAGCTGCAGGCTGTGGGTGCTGGAGGAAAGCAGGTGCGCACCAGGCTGAGGGCGGGAGAAAGTGTCAGAAAAGGTGCGCTTCGAGAGTAAGAATTGACAAGTAGCCACCCAGTGTACCTGTGTTTCTTCTGGCTTCTGAGGGTCTTCCTGTTTAGAATGTGAGTGACTGTGTCTTGTGTCATCATTCTGTCTATGTTTATCTCTTCAAGTAGACTAAGAATCCTATCAGAGCAGGAACTGCATCTTCTTCAAGTAGCTATCCCTCCATGCTAATGTTAAATGATTAGGAATCAATCAATCAGTGAATTAGTTAAGTAGTTGAAATGAGCATAGTGTGATTTTGGGTGAAGTCTCCATAGCGAATAAATATCCCTGTGGTACTTAGGGGAAGGATTCATGCACACACTTCTTGTACTGAATTTGTACTTCTTGTACTTACATTTTTTTGCTAGTGCCAATTCAGGCAAAGCATTTTTTTTTAGCTTCTTAATTGTAGTGAGCTGAAACTAACAGCAACAAAAAAGCAACACAAATAATAACTACTATCTAGTGAGAAGTTACTATATATCAGGGATTGTACCAAGTCCTTCTCATGTTTACGCATTTAATTCGCAGACTGTCTTTATGATATAGTGACAATTATTTTCACGCCAATTTTACAGGAGGGGGAACTGAGACATGGAGAGGTTCAGTTGTCCGTAAGAACTGACGTGGAGAGGTTCAGTTGTCCTCATAACAAGTAAGTTTCAGAGCCGAGGTTTGAACTAATGCGGTCTCCCTCCCGCATCAGAATTCTGGACCTCGGCAGTGGATTATCTCACTTCCTGCACCCGGTCAAGGGTTAACTCTTGCTTTGTGCCAGGAGAACTGGCAGATTTCTGGCAGTGTGTATTCATCCCTTTGCAACCTTGGCACAGATTCCCATTCCCTCCTGCTGACAGGTCTCTCTTAAAAGAAAGTCATTTTTGACAGAGACATGCATGGAAAGGTCCAGTTTATATGAGTTTGGTCAAGGAATTTCCAGCCCTATTGACAACTGAGTTGTAGCTTGCAGGGCCTCACTATTACTCAGGAAAAAGGCTGTGACCGAGTGGTTTCTGTCCTCTCTGTCGGCCAGCATTTTGCAATGTTGGTAGGGCCGGGCATGATAACGAGGACTCCAGTTGTTGTGCATATTTCTGAAGACACACGATTCTGACATCTGTAACCCTGCAGTCAGTCAAGGTTTGTACCAGCGTTGTAATCTGTTTCAGGGCTGCCAAATAGTTCTTTTGAAAAACTTATTGGCAGCTCACTCATTTTCTGCTGTTGTGTTTTGGACAAGTGTTTCCCAAAACTATTTCCTAACAGCACCAAGGGGTTGGGGGAGAAAAGAAAATAGAACAGGACAGTGGAATTTACTGGGGAGGAAAAACACAAAGTGAAACCACCACCACCATTTACCAGCATCACTCCTAAGCCTGGACTGTGGCTCTGGGCTCTTCATAATTTGAAATCAGAGCTTCTGAGCAGGTGGCCTTTCTCTGGCAAAGGCGATCTCTGTTTTTATTTAGGTTCAGGGAGGGGGGTTTCTCTTCACCCCTTTGGAATTTTTCAGCTGGCAATGGTAACTTCCAGGAAAGAAAGTTGCAGGCAGTAGATGATTGGAAAATACCCAGTCATAGAAGAGGCCAGATGCAAAGATGTTGATGACCTGTGGGTTTCAAGGGCAGGAACTCCTTGTTCTGCATGGTGACTGGTGTCGTCACGTGTGTCCAGCTCAGGCCTGCTGACAGAGCCCGCTGCTCATACCGTCTTGAGTTGAATTGAACAGACTGGCCCAGAGGCCACTGGAAGCACAGCTCCTAAAAAATCCCAACAGTGATTTTTGGCCCTTTCCCAACATCCAGGGATTCAGATTGGAGTTAGGTCAGGGTTGTGAGCATCCACGGCTCTCCAGGACATTGTCCTTCCTTTTGGGGTTTTGGAATACACATGGATATATTTAACTAGATATATTACATATATTTTAAAGATACATACTTAGTATATGTATTTAACATAGATATTTCTAGAATATGCATATTCTGAATATATGAAACATCTAAGCTTGACATTATTTGTACATAAAGTAAGTGTAATATTTACATTTATCACTTTAAATTTTATACATAGAGTGGTTATTTCTCAAGATATCTATATATCTATGTATTTCTAGCCTCTAAATATATTTATATGTCTTTATATCTATATACAGCGAAGATGATTCATATAAATATGTATATACACACATGTACACACACAGTGTGTGTGTGTGTGTGTATATATATATAGAGAGATATTTCTCCTTTTCCAGTTACCTGCACACACACACACACAGATACACACAGACACACATAAGCACCTTGTATATAGGGTTTCCTCTTTCTTAAGCTGCCATACCTCAGCAGTCATTGGCCACCCCTACATGACTGTCAGGGCCAGCAAAGCTGCATCCCCTTGGAAAGGCAGAAGAAATTCACCGTCCCCTTGTAAAATCTCTCACTTGCCTTGCACTTGGGGGATGTCAAAAGTGATCCCTCTCTGCCAGCTCCTCACTTTCCATACCCCCTTGACTCTTACATATTTACCGCCTTGTTCTTTCCTTCTTTTTTTCTTTACAATTTTTCAACTGGGCCTTTATTTTCATCAAATGAGCATTTTAATGCGTAGTTCAAGGGAAATTCAGTCCGTATGTTTCAGATTCATTTACAGTTAAATCATCAGAAGTAGTTTTGCAATCACAATTTGGCAGCCAGGAGATCTTGGAGGCTTTTTTTTTTTTTTTTTTTTTCCAGGCCCTTTGACTTGGAGTCAAGATGTGCTGTACAGTTTGGTGCTGAGTGCTCTGGACGCCCCAGCAGGGCCGGAGAAAATCTGCAGAGGCAGCAGCAGCTGGTAGGTGGAGCAGGGGTTTGGGCCTGCAGACTGGGCTTGCTTCTTTACCATGTGCTCAAAGGCCACTTATCTGGAATGAACTCCGCATCATCACCCTGGGCTTGGCTTCTCCATCTACAGTGTAGGTAAGGTGTTACCTACACTTATGAACGTCTTCGTGCTTCATTCCTTTTATCTTGAAAATAGGGATAACAGTAATAGGCTATGAAGGATGCGTAAGCTATTTAGGGAAAATGCTTAGTATTTGGCCTTGTAAGAGTTTCATATGGCTGGGTATGGTGGCTCACGCCTCTAATCCCAGCATTTTGGGAGGCCAAGGTGGGGAGGGTTGTTTGAGCACAGGAGTTCGAGACAGGCTGGGGAACATCGTGAGACTCCCATCTCTGCAAAAAATTAAAAAATTAGCTAAGCATGGTGGCATGCACCTGTGGTCCCAACTACTTGGAAGGCTGAGGTAGGAGGATCTCTTGAGCCCAGAAAGTAGAGGCTATAGTGAGACCTGTTTGCACCACTGCACTCCAGCCGGGGTGACAGAGCAAGACCCCGTCTCAAAAAAGAAAAAAAAAAGAGTTCAATAACTCAATGACAGTTACTATTGTTCACATTCCTGCCAGTTGGGTAGAAAATTGTCAATGTTGAGGACACCTTCTATGTGCCAGGTGCTGTACTAGCTGCTTTTAACTTAGTTCTAATGAGACTCTCACCTTGTCTCCTACCTCCACCTCTTACCTTGCTGAGTGTCTTTTCTTCTCTGCATGAGTCTCTCTTCTCTTGACTTTCCTGACTGGCTGCAAGTTCACAGGGCTCTGCTACAGGTCTCCTCTTTTCTGTTTCCATACACTCTCCTTAGGCAGATGCATCTCTTTCTATAGCTTTAACAACTTCTATGCTGTATTTTCAGCCTCAACTTCTTCCCTGAGGTTAGACCCATACATTCATATTCACTTGGACGTTGCCAGGGGCCTTTAACTCAATAGACCTCAAGCAACATGCTTGATCTCTTTGTTGTCCTCCCTACCTCCTCTGTCTCCAACAAAAGGTCTCGTGCACTCGATTCCTTGCCCTGGCTAATGCTATCACCACGCACCTAGTTACCTAATCCTGGGCACCCATCTTGATGACTCTTTCTGTTTAACCACCAGTCTAATAAATGACCAAGTCCTGTTGATTTTATGGATTTCAGGCTTTTTGAATTTGCCCCTTCCTCCCAGTTTCCACAGTTCAGCAGCTCAGGCTCTGGCAGTTCTCCCAAGGGCAGCAGTCACAGCCCCACTCTTATCTCCTGGCTTCCAGCGTTGCCTCCTTGGAAGTGTGTCTTCCACTTGCAACTGGGTGAGCTTCTGAGACAGGTTAGAATTTGCCTCTGGCTGCAAACTGTTTAAAGAATTAACAACCAAACTCCTGACTTTGACATTGAATGCTTGCTGCTGCCTATCCCTAAGTTACTGACCCACATTCATCCTTGGTCTCATCTCTTGCCATTAATTAAAACATAACAGCCTGGTAATCCCTGAGTGGGTCCTGAAGCCACTTTCTGAATGATTGTACTGGGGTGACATTCCAGATCTACTTGCTGTATGATAAACTCAGGACATAGGGAAGATAATGGAGTAAGGGTGCCTCGCTGTGCTACCTCCAGCAGACCCACATCATGCCTGCCTGCCAAGCAGAGCTCTGCAGACCAACTGCAACCCAGCTTCTGCAAGGGAGCAGAAGCACAAGTCAAAGGAAGAATGATGGTACTCTCTGGGGATAACTTGTGACACTTCAGTATTTGTTGAAGGACAGGAGCTGGCTCTGGGCAGCTGAGACAGGCCTTTTGACCTGCTCTTCCCTCATCACCAGGACTGGAGCAGAAGAGAAGTATCCTTGAGTCTCAGCAGGGCTCGTGGGTAGTCAGTGGGGTGACTGTGAATTTGTAGTGGGTGGCTGACCTGCAGAGACGGATATCAGCTCTCTGCTTTCTTTCAGCCAGGACCAGGCACCCCACTCTGCTCACTCCACATTTTTATGCCAAGAGGAGAGAGATTGAGATTGACCATGGTCAAGTGCCTTCCATGAGCCTAGCTCCATGACAATGGCACATGAGTGTAACCAGAACCCAGAATGTTCTCATAGAAAGTGGTGGTGACCTGGCTGACATGGTGGTACATGGCTGTAATCCTAGCACTTTGACGGGCTGAGGCAGGAGGATCCCTCGAGCTCAGAAGTTTGAGACCAGCCTGGGCAACATGGCAAAACCCCATCTCTATAAAAATTAAAAAATTAGCTGAGTGTGGTGGTCCATGGCTGTAGTCCTAGCTACTCAGGAGGCTGAGATGGGAGGATTGTTTGGGCCCAGGAGGTTGAGGCTATAGTGAGCTGAGGTCATGCCACTGTACTCCATCCAGCCTGGGCAACAGAGCAAGCCTCTGTCAAAAAAAAAAAAAAAAAAAAAAAAAAGGAAAGGAAGAAAAGGAAGGAAGGAAGGAAGAAAGGAAGGAAGAAAGGAAGGAAGGAAGGAAGGAAGGCAGGAAAAGAGAGAAGAATGTTGTGGTCCATGTCACCTACTTCAGAATGTAGAACAAAGAAGGATTAGAGTTTCTGACTGCTACAAAGCTCCTCTGCAATTTCTTCTAGAAGATGCTCCCAGGAAAGTCATACATGTTAGTTGACCAGGGAAAACCAAGCTGGGTGGACAGGAAAGCCCTGGAGTGAAATAACCTGAATGTCTTTTTCTGTCTCCAGGGGCAGTTGGCTTGCTCTGGTTGCCCACTCAGCTTTTCCCCTGGACTCCAGAGGCCTGGTACATGCACAACTCCAAGAGAGTGCAAACCAAGTAAAATTGATGTCTGTATAAACTACTGAAGAACCACAGAGAGGGAGAGATGAATTCTACCTGGGTTGGGGCAAGGATTGGAGACGAAAGGGACGTTTACATCGGGTTATGAAAGAGGAATAGGAGTTTTATAGGCAGAAAATAGGGAAAAGCATTCTCTGCAAAGACAAAAACATGTGGAAAATCATGTTTAAAAGCTAGTAAATGGGCTCATCCTAAGGGAAGAGTGGGGAAGATGAAGCTAGAAAGAGCCCCGCAGGACTGAGAAGACTGGGTACTCTCCTTATCATGCCAAAAGGTGCTACACTGGTGGAATAAATTTTCCTGCAGCAGTTTCAAGTTGATTCGAACCCTGGCCTTTTCACCCTGGGCCCTATGCCCTTTTATTTTCTGTCTTCCTCTCGCCCTCAGAGTAATTTCAAATAGTTCTCATCTAAGTGAGTAAACAGCTCCAATTCAGGCACCCTTCCAAGGAAACGAAAAACACAAAACACAACAGAAACCTGGGGATTTTACTACTCGGAGCGGTGAGGGAAGAGGCATGCCCAGGCAGGAACCCAGCTCCAGACAGCCTGGGTGGGACAAGAGGGCTGATCAGAGACGCTGGGATTCCCACTTGGGAGACCAGCCCTAGGGCTCTCCCTGCATTTCTTCTCTTTTTCAGGGGAAAAAGAATCTCAGAGCAAATATTTGTCATGAAAAGGAAATTTTGGCCAGCCTCAGAAATCACAGATAATTAAGAGATATGATTTATCATTGGTGATGTTTCCCCGTCATGGCCAGAGTATGAGTAAGTGTTTTTCAAGCTGCCTGGCCTTAAACTGAGCGACGGCTGCTGGGGAGAGCTCTTCTCGCACGTCAGGGGCCTTGCTCTGTCGTCGCTGGGCAGGGGCTGGGCAGAGGCCTCTGGGTCTTCCCAGTAACTGTTTCCTGGGCTGTGAGCCCTGCCTGCTGAGGGAGGATGGCCTGGCAGAATGGAGGGAACGCTGGCTTTGAAACAAGGCAAACCTAGGCGGGATTCCTTCCTCTGTCATGGCCTCCAGCAACTTCCTTAGCTTCTCTGAGCCTGTTTCCTTTTTTGTGGAGTTAACACAGAGGTTCTCAAATGAAGCAGTTTTGTCCACCACCCCGGGGGACACTTAGCAATGTCTGGAGACATTTTTGATTGTCACACTGGGAGTAAGGGTACTGGTGGTATCTGGTGGGTCAGGGCCAGGGATGCTGCCACACGTCCTGCAGAGCATAGCACAACCCTCCACAACGGAGACCTGTCCGGCTTTGATTGTCACTAGGGGTGAGGTTAAGAAAGCCTGAGTCAAAGCAATGACACAGACCGCAGAGTTGCTGAGAGGATCAAGTGAGATCATCTATCTGTACTGCCTGACACAGAGTGGGCCCCAGATAAATGGGATAAATGGAAGTTTAAAAAGTGGATGCTAAAGTCATTTCTCCAAAAGGTTATAAGGCCACCAGTCTGGAGTAGTTCTGAAGGAGAGATGCCAGCTGGGAAGAGAAGAAGGCTAACCAGACCTACTCTCTCTAAAGATTCTCCCTCCCACCCTCCCTTTCTTCCTTCTTTCCCTTCCTCCTCCTTCAAATGTTTACTGAGCACGAATTAGCAGCCAGAAATGGAATATAGTAGGGAATAGAACAAAAACATTGCTGTCCTCATAGAACTTTCATCCTAGTGAATTTCCCACAAAGGAAAAATATAAATTATGACATGCCAAATGGCAAAAAATATATTTTTAATCCTATGAAAAAATAAAGCATGGTAAGGGGCATAGACGGGGGTGCTGGGGTGTATGTGTGTAATCGCAGTAGGTGGGAGCAGGCCTTTGAGCAGAGGACCGGAGGACATGCAGGCGGGAGTCCACCAGAGTCAGCGTCCTGCTCAGATCCCGGAGCTGTGCTCCTTGTCCAGAGGGCAGCTCCCAGCCTTTCTCAGATGGTCGGGCTGCTCTTGGCCAGGGTTGAGCAGTCCTGGGCCAGCTCCTTTAGTGTGGAGCCTTTCAGGGAGCACGGGGGAGATCAGCTCTGCCTATTGGCCCGCCCTGAGTTGGCCACAAGGGTGTTTGCAAAAGGAAGGGTGGGGGATTTTGCCGATTAGGGTCGATGTGCTCAGGCCCTGGCTTGAAGGAAACCTGGCTGGGTGCCCAGGGGGTGAGCTGCTGGCTTTTGGTCTGCCTGAAGGGGCCTGGGGCTATTTGTACTCCACCCCAGGTCCTGGCAGCTGACTCAGGGCTGCCTGCCATAGCAGAGGCAAGGACAGCTTCCAACTTCAGGAGGAGTGTGTCTGCAAGTGGGGCCTTGGCCATGGTGGGTGGGGGGAGTGAGAACATTAAAAAAAAAGAAAAGATGCCACCTGTAACTACCTTCTTCTCAGGTCCTCAGGGCTTTTCCCCACTGTGCCTCCTTGAATGCCTAGGAGAGATAGTAAGGAAGTAGGATCGATAGGACTGGGTGTCTGTAGGGTGAAGAGATGCAGGGGCTTGAAGCCAGAGAGATGGGGGAGGTCACAGCTCTCTCCACTTTATTGTCACTTGTTTCCATTTAGCAAAAGTCTTCGCTGAGAAGCCCCGCATGGCCAGCACGGGACTAGACAGTGGCATCTGTCTTGTTCCCAGGGGCACCCTGCATGCCTAGTACAGAGCTCTATAGACAGTGGGGGTACAATGAGTACTTGGAGAATAAATATTCGGGGCATGTGGATTATCTGGAAGAGAAAAGACAAATGGCAGGCCACCATCGTCTGGGTCACTTGGGTTGGGTAGCTAAGATTACACATAAGATGAGAGTTTGCAGAGGTGACTCGGAGAGTAGGAGAGGGAGGACTGAGGCAGGTGGAGAAAGATCTGGAGGCAGCTCTAGGAAGTGGGGAGGGTGCCTTTTCCTGGAGCCGTTGCAACCGATGGTTAGGCTAGATATTTAGGGCAGAGCCATCACCAAAATGAGGAGACGGGGGAAGACATGAAGGCTTTCAGAGTAGGGAGTGAATGAAGACAGAAGGACTGTTCCTGGCTCCACGCCTCTCCTCATAGTGTTCCCCTTGTTTAGGGATCCCGCCCATCTCCATTCTGCCAATTCTTGGATTCACGCAGTCTCAAGCTTTGGAGGAATCTTTTTTTTTTTTTGAAGACAGTGTCTCACTTTGTAGCCCATGCTCGAGTGCAGTGGGGTGATCTCGGCTCACTGCAACCTCTGCCTCCCAGGTTCAAGTGATTCTCGTGTCTCAGCCTCCCAAGAAGCTGGGATTATAGGTGCCTGCCACCACATCTGGCTAATTTTTTGTATATATATATAT
>NW_012115999.1:3424742-3481520 GCF_000951035.1 Colobus angolensis palliatus
TTTTTTTATTTTAGTAGAGACAGGGGTTCACCATGTTGGCCAGGCTGGTCTTGAACTTTCGAAGGAACATTAAAGGTTACCAGATCCATCCTCAGCAGCACCCCCTCCAGTTGCTTCTCCACCATCCCCTGTGGTCTGTTGCTCAGAATATGCTTGACATCTCTAGGGATGGGGTGCCCTTTGCCACCCTACATCGTGGAACAGATCGTAAAATGTTGACCTGAGGCCATATCTGTCTGTCAGACAGGATTTGTTTAGTTTTCTATGTGTTTAAACAATTTAAACATTATTCTCCAGTATTTAAAAATCAGATTTTACACCCAGAAATAGAAATGATTTCTGGCTTATCTGGACATGAAAGATCTGGCCACACTGGGTCCGCATTCTCAAATGGCAAGAATTGGCTGAAGCTGAGGAGCAGCTGCTCTTTAGATGAAGCATGTGCTCTGGGGTTTTCTGCTCTCTCCACCTCTTCCTATTAAGCCCACCCTGCTTTCCTCATGTGCTTAATCTACCTGGTATCTGTAGCCTTCGGGGCTTATGAATAGGGCAGTCATTGAAATCAGTCAAATGTGAGTGCAAATTGTGACTCTACCACTTGCCAGCTATGGGTCAGTGACCTGACCTGAGCCCCAGTTTTCTCATGTGCAAAGTGGGAATCATAACGCTTACCTCTTGGAGTTGTGAGAATTAAATCCAATGATGTATTTACAGTACCTAGTGGAATATCTGGACGGCACTGGTAATTTATCAATGGCAGCTTTGATTTTTGTTATTATTCCTTTATTCCCTCAATCGATCTGGATTTCAGAGGTCCCTCCTATGTAGAGTCTTCCTGACTTCCAAAGAGGTGAGGGGAGTCAGTGCCTGGCGTTCGTGTGGCCTTGGATGTCCGAAGCCCTTTTGCACAGACTCAAAGATCACATTCGTGCTGTGCCCTCTGCCCCTCCCTGCTCCCAGCTCCTCAATGCCACTTCCTGTTGTCCTCATTCTGCATTTTCTCCCTGTGCTGCCTTCCTGGTCGGAACTCAGTTGCCCTCCCCATGCCTGGCATAATGCTGTGGGCAAGGTCTGCAGGTTGCAGGCTTGTCAACACGGAGATCCACATCTCCCTTTCCAGAGAGGCAGGGGCTGTCGTGGGAAAGAGCCTTGCGGTCAGAAAAACCTAGTTTCTTTCCAGCACTACCACTTTCTACTCCTGCAAATTTGGTCAAGTTATTTCTAAGCCTCAACTTACCTGTCTGCAAAGTGGAGCTATGAAGACCTACTTTTCAGGGGTAGCATGAGAATTAAATGAGAAAATACAGCGCCTAGTGCCAGTTGTTACTTACTGAGGGCTGATCTCTTCTGCTTCCTCCATCTAACTGCTCCAGAACTTGATAAGCTGCTCAAGCAGTTACCATTTTCAAAGCACCTCATATGTACTAGGAGGGTTGCTGTCAGCTCCCATCACGCAGTGATGACTCTGAGCAGCCCCTGCCCTCAGGGAGCTCCAGCAGGGGGTCCAGCACCCTCTTCCTGCTGCACTGTGAGGATTAAGTGCCCCTCCCCAGGGCGCAAGGAGGGTTTTGCAAAAAGCCTTGGCTTTTCCCAGATGAGAAAGCAGAACAAGGCCAGGAGGCATGGGAAGCAATGGGTGCTCTGGTTGATCACAGGAGCTTCTCTCTCCAGAGGAGCAGGGTGGCAGGACGCCCAGGGTAGTGGGAAAGCCTTACGTCTCCTGTTCTGGAGATGAACAGGGCTTCTTCCTGAGAACCCTGGATGCAGCCCAAAGCCTGCTCTGCCTTCCCTGCGGGCCAGTGAGGCCTAGAAAAGGAGCACAGCTCTGCCTTGGGCACGTCTGTACCTGGCAGGACCTTCCTTTCCTTCTCCTCGGAGCCTGGTTGGGGACACCAGCGATATCTGCTGGGAAATATCCTGGTGGCAGGCATAGGCCAGGAATATGACGGAAAGGCCCATAGAATTTTAAGAAGTCCCAGGAAGAAAGTTGGTGTGTTCCGGCAAGTGTTTTGCATTTTTTTGTTTTCTCTTTGATAGGAAAAGCATGCAGTTGGATTTTTCTTTGGCAGTTCTTTCCTTCTCCAAATATGGAGCTCTGGGAGGGGGCACTACATGGGCCTGGAATCTGTGTGGTCCTGGAGACCTCTGGGAGTGTGTGAGGCAAGAATATGGAATGAGCTTGCAGTTCTGATAGAGTCGCACGTGTCAGGCAGCTATCCTTCCAATTAATACAGATAATAATATCATGTATTGTGTGCTTACTATGTGCTGGCACTGTGCTAACCCCTATATTTTATTATTTATTTATTTGGGACCAGGCTGGGCTGCAGTGGCACAATCTCAGCTCACTGCTACCTCCACCTCCCAGGTTCAAGGGATTCTCATGCCTCAGCCTCCCATGTAGCTGGGATTACAGGCATGAGCCATTGCACCTGGCTAATTTTTCATATTTTTTAGTAGAGTTTCACCATGTTAGCCAGGCTGGTCTCAAACTCTTGGCCTCAAGTGATCTGCCTGCCTCAGCTTCCCAAAATGCTGAGATTACAGGCATGAGCCACCAAGCCCGACCTATTTATCATTATTTTTTCAAATGTATTTTTATGTATGTATTTATTAAAAAATTTTTTAGAGTTGAGGTCTTGTTCTGTTACCCAGGCTAGAGTGCAGTGACATGATCATAGCTCACTGCAGACTTAAATTCCTGGGCTCAAGTGATCCTCCTCCCTCAGCCTCCCACGTAGCTTGAACTACAGGCACATGCCACCATGCCCTGCTCTGTGTTAATCTTTTAACATGCGTTATCCCTTTTCATTCGCACAACAAAGGAAATGTGATCACGCTCATTTAAAAGGTGGAAAAACTGGGGATTTAAATAGTTGAATTGACTGGTCCCAGAATAACAGAGTTGGCAAACCAAGTTTGACCCCTGAGACTACACACTTAACTGCTTAGCTAAAACCGTTTTAAAGGCTCAACCATTCAGTGAGGAAAGTCAATAATTCTGGTATTTCCTATTTTGAGATTCAAAACAATAAAGTAATTTGCTCAAGTCATACAAAAGAATGCTTTGTAGAATTGCTCTGATTCCTACTTTCTTGGGGAATAGCTGTTGGGAAGCAGATTGAGCTGCAGTTGAAGAAGTAACTAGATGAGCGCTCCCATTTATTTCTTGTTTTAAAGGTTTCAGTGGCTCCTCTTTGCCCGAGGTAAAAAACAGAGCTCCTTGCAGTGCCCTTCACAATTACCACAATCCAATGTCCTTTCTGCACCTGCCCCTGTTGACCACACTTCATGCCCACACTCCAGCTTCTTGCAAAAGGTGATTCTACCTTTGTGTCCCATTGTGGGATCATAAGAAACACTGCACATTGTGATGATCTGCATCTCTTCTCATACACATGCATAGCAGAGAAGTCAACAGAGGACTCAACTCCTCCAGGAAAGAGACCAACTGAGTCATATTTGCTTCTTCATTCTGCTCCCAGCACAGAGCCTGGCACAGAAAACACATGCTCCATGCGTATGTAGAGAACACATAAATGAATGAATCAATCAATGAGTGTGCATGTGAGAGTGAATGAATGAATGGGATGAATGAATGAGGATGGAGTAGCCCTCCTCTTTCAACATCATTTCTACTACCAAACCAGGCCAGAGACTTTTACCATCTGCAACTATAGACTCCAGGAGAGTGAGGTCAGGAGAGGAGAGGTGAGAGCTGAAAGTCTTTGTTTCATCTCGGAAAGGTAACAGTGGAAATTTGCATCCTGAGTTACAATTCATAAACCACACCAGCAGGCCTCATCTTATTTCTCTTCATAAAGGAGAAAGAAGCTAAGATAAAGTGTATAAACTCCAGGCTCCAAGAGGGTGCTGAGCAGACGGGATGTTCCATTTCTTCCCAGGTCAGGACACCCATGTGGTGTAGGAAAGACATCCCTGTGGTCCAGGGAAACAGCCAGGGGTGGAGCCAAAAATTAAAGGGGGTGGGAGAACTTGTGGGTAGTTGGAGAGAAGGGAGAAGATGACCGGAACTTAGTTTGAATCTCTCCCATGTGCCTGCTTTTTTTTTGAGTGGGGAGTTTTACTTATTGTCTCTCATGAGTCTTCAAAACCATCTCATGAATCCTCAAAACTATCTCATGAGGAAAGGATTACAGTTGACCTTTGAACCACATGGATTTGAGTTGCACACATCCTTCTGCCCACACTTATATGTGAATTTTCTTCTGTCTCTGCCACCAAAAGACAGCAAGACTAACCCGTCCTCTTCCTCCTCCTTCCTCAGCCTACTCAATGTGAAGATAATAAGGATGAAGACCTATGAGATGCTCCACTTCCATTCAGTCAGTAGTCAATATATTTTATTTTCCTTATGATTTCCTTAATAATGTTTTCTTTTCTCTTTCTTGTTTTATTGCAAGAATATAGTATTTAATAAATATAAAATACAAAATATGTATTAATTGGCTGTTTATGTTATTGGTAAGGCTTCTGGTCAACAGTGGGGTATTAGTAGTTACATTTTTGAGGAGTGAAAAGTTATACACAGATTTTTGACTGGTGCCCCTAACACCTATGTTGTTCAAGGGTCAATGATCCTTTAGATAGTGCTCACTATGAAAGGAAAATAAATCTTGGCACCCCAAACTCATCAAGCTGAAGGCAAAAGTTAGGCTGGGAACTGGGTCATGCAAACCTGCCTCCTAGTTTTGTCCTGAATAAGATGGGTACAAAGACAAAAAGCTACATACCTCCTTCAAGTTTTGCCCACAAGGAAATTCTCTGTGGACCCCAGGATCTTTACCCTAAAGCATTTCTGTTAAAGCTCACCATGGCAATTTATTAATACATGGATAGCTCATCTTCACAGGTGTGGAGACACAGGACAGAACTGAAAGCCACCCCTCTACCCACCTGAAACCAATGCATATCTGATTGTTTCCTTTGCCCTATTGTCTATGTTATCTTATACAAAAATGCAGATTCACTGAGCCAGACTAAGGCATGAATAACTGTTTTCCCCTCCTTGCCTCTCACATGAAAATTGTGTATTTCTCAATTTCCTGCCCTGTCTTCTTTAAATATTGAAGCCCTCAAAATCATCTTTGGAGAAAGACATAGACTTATCTCTTGGGTACTCTTGGGTATCTTTTTTTTTTTTTTTTGAGATGGAGCCTTGCTCTGTCACCCAGGCTAGAGTGCAGTGGCATGATCTTGGCTCACTGCAATCTCTGCCTCCCTGGTTGTAGTGATTCTCCTGCCTCAGCCTCCCAACTAGCTGGGATTACAGGCATCCACCACCATGCCCGGCTAATTTTTGTAGTTTCAGTAGAAATGGGGTTTCGCCACGTTGACCTGGCTGGCTTCAAACTCCTGACCTCAGGTGATCTGCCCGCCTCAGCCTCCCAAAGTGCTGGGATTACAGGCATGAGCCACCACGCTCCGGCTGGGTATCCTTAACTTAGGCAAATAAACCTCCTAAAATGACTGAGACTTGTCTCGGTCACTTTCCTTGATTGACATCACTCACACATGAGGTGATTGAAAATCTAAAGGTTTAAGTCACTTTCGACCTGAAAATGTAAAAACAGGGGTTACATTCAGAGCTGTCTGACTCTAAGCTGCTTGTTTTTAATTCTCCATGGCTTCCTTGTGCACCCGCAGTGATGGATTAGTTAATGCAATCAATTCTTTCTTTGATTCTACTGCATGGAGACACAAAGATAAAGAAGGCCAGCTGGTGACTGGCAGTGTTTGTGTGCTGGGAATGAAGAGTTGTGGAAGATAGATAGGTAAACAGATTTTCCTTACAAGGTAAATAAAACAGGATGTGGGAGCACTGGGTGGAAACACAGAACAACTTAGCCTGGGATGTTGTTGAAGGCTTCATGGAGGAAGTGATGATGATGTGGGTGCTTTCAAGAAGCTTAGTGATGAGCCAAGCACCATGCTGGGCAAAGTGCTCTCCCAGGCTAGTGAGGAAAATGAGGGAATGAGAAAGGAGGATGAGGAGGGCTTTGAGGGTGATGAGTCAGCTGCAGGCACAGAGTTGGTAGTAGGTGAGTTTTAGCCCATGCTCTGAGATGCCCAGTTTTTCATGAGAAAGAGAAGGATGTATGCCCACCCAGAAGGATGATTGTAAGATAGGTTAAGAATATTGAGAGCAGCATGCACAGCCAATGCAAACTTTGCTTTATGCTCTTCTTTCTATGGGGATTTTGCTCCCTTTCTCTGCCTATCGTTCAGTGAGCAGAACAGAAGTGTGTTCAGGCATGGGAGGAGGATGAACTGCACACCAATTGAAGGGAACAGTATGGGCTAGAGCAGAGTAGCACAGAAGAGCATGCAGATTGTGAGTTTGTGTAAGTTAGCTTTTGCTGTATAACAAACCAACTCAAAGCTTAGTGACTTAACCAATATTTATCATTTTTTAGAATGATTTTTTGGGTTGGCTGAGTGATTCTCCTGGCCTAAGTGAGCTTAGTTTTTGCTGGAAGGTCTGGGATGGTGTTACCCACGTGTCTGGGGCCTCAGCTGAGATCTCTTTCCACATGGGCCTTATCCTCAAGGTGTCTAGCTAAGGCTAGTAGACATAGTGGCTGGAGGGGCTGGCAGAAAGAAAGGACTTTCAAACTTTTGCTTGCTTCACATTTGCTAATGGTCCCATTGGCCAAAGACAGTTTCATGGCCTACTGAGATTCAAGGGGCAGAGAAATAAGCTCCACTTCTTAATATAAGGAGCCACAACTCACACTGCAGGAATGGGAAGGATTTACGGGTGGGAAATCCAGTGTTCTTGCCGCATATGGTGATGGTAGAGAAGAGGAAACCCAAGAAACAAAGGCACATCCTGATGGGCCTTGAATACTAAGTGAAGGGCTTCAACTTTATTTTGTAAGCATTGCGCGTTCCTGAAAAGATTTAAGTAGGCCAGGTTTGGAATTTAGAAGGCCCATTCCAGTGGCTATAAGAAGGTTGGATTGGAAGAAGGTACAATTCAAGGAAAAGGACCTATTAGGCCATCCATAGTTCAGGGGCCTGAACCAAGACTGTCACTGAGCTCTTTGAAAGCAGGCCATAAGTTCCTCATGTTTTTAGCCCATGTGTAGCACAGTGCCCGGTCTCGAGTTGGTATTCATCAAATGCTCATATGAATGTTGTGGGCCGGGCGCGGTGGCTCAAGCCTGTAATCCCAGCACTTTGGGAGGCCGAGACGGGCGGATCACGAGGTCAGGAGATTGAGACCATCCTGACTATCACGGTGAAACCCCGTCTCTACTAAAAATATAGAAACTAGCTGGGCGAGGTGGCGGGCACCTGTAGTCCCAGCTACTCGGGAGGCTGAGGCAGGAGAATGGCGTAAACTCAGGAGGCGGAGCTTGCAGTGAGCTGAGATCCGGCCACTGCACTCCAGTCCGGGTGACAGAGTGAGACTCCGCCTCAAAAAAAAAAAAAAAAAAAAAGAATGTTGTACGAAGAGCAGAGTGTGGAGTGCCAGATGGTTTGGAGGTCGGATGACCAGGGCTTTCCTGATAGGCAACAACAGATGGGAAGAAGAACGAGATGGGTGAGAGTGTTTAGAAATTTGTTCATGTCAGCTGAGGAGGTGAAGGTTGGGTGCAGAGTCAGAAGCCATTTACAAGGACTTGAGCTGCACATCTCTCTGTCTATCTTCTATCATCTCCTTCATGTCAAGGACACTCTCTAACATGAACTTGGGCAACTCTCTTCATCCACTAGGGCCTCCTTTTCCAAATTCTTTAAAACAGAGATGGTAACTCCAGGACCCTGACAATGCCAGTAATATACTCTGAAAAGAAACTATGAAAGAACCCCACTTAAAGGGCAGACATCACTGATGCCCTCTCATTAAGGTTGAGCACTACTAGGCAACCTACCCAGGTGAAGGGCAGGCTGGGAGGACTGGAGCAGGTTCTTTTTTTAGTGAAGAAATTTTCCATTGGGAGCCTCATGGAAATGATGCTTAACGCCATTACCACTATGCCTTTCCAAAGCATGTTAGTCTCCCTCATGAATCTATGTAATGTGCTGGTGACATAGGCATCATCAAGGTCCATTATGCCCATTTCCCAGATGACAGACATCCCATTGGAGGTGGCAGTGATCAGCAGAAAAATTATAGGCAAAGGCTGGGTCAGAACTCTGAAGCCTGAATTCTGCCCTGAAGGTCATGGCTCTTCTCCAGCAGTAGCTCCAATGAAGGCTTCTCAAGTTTACCCAACTCTAGCATTAACCAACTTTTCAGAGTCCTTTCTCTCCAATAGTCATCTTTGTGTAAAGAGCTGAAAAGCAAATGTTCCAATTAATGGAAAGGCTCTTCTGTAAAAGGATTTGTATGAGATCAAAAGGGTTTCTAACTGGGACAGACCTGCAAGCTTGGAGTGCTGTGCTTTTCTGGCATGTGCTGTAATTAATAAATACACTGAACATTACATATAATCTGCATATTAGTGACCCAATGCACAATTCATATGGTAATGCCATTAATTGCATATTACCTAGGCTGCTTAATGAACATTACATAGGTTTTTAATGGATGTAGTTATTATAATTGAGTTCAATTATATCCCTGCCATACATATGAGGTCAATAGACTAGCTTGACCCCACAAGGTCTGGGAGAAAGGAAACAGGTGTTTGTAGTGAGGGCAATTTGTGAGCTGGAGCAGAGGGAAGGGAGAGGCCAAGGGCCAGAGATGACTTGCTTGGCTGGGTGCTTTTTAGGGCCTGGATAGTGGTGCACAAAGCTGGGTAAACAGCAGGTAGTCTATGCACAAAGGCAGGATCTCCTGCTTGCCCCTCTGCCATGGGTTTGGAACAGGGCACCCGACTAGAGCCCTGAAGCCAGCCACACCCACGCTGTAACAGGACACTTTCTTCTAGGCTGACCCAAAGCCAACGGGCAGTTGCATCACTTCCTCTGGCAGAGTGGAGGCCACATGATTCTAGCATCTGGGCTTGCCAGGGATGCAGGGGAGCCCTGCCTGCCCATGATGCTGGCACAGAAGGCCCTGAGCCTGGTGTTGCTTCTTTTCTCCAAATTCTATGTCTGGAGCGGAAGAGGCAAAACTACTGCTCCCATATTCTGGGTGCTCACACCCTATAAAAGAGATAACCCCATGTGGACAGAAAGCTAGGGAGTGAAGAGGCATCAGAGTTCCAGATACTTCCCTTCCTAAAAAAGAGAAAGGTGACTCAGAGACAACAAACACCTGCCATAAACTAGGCACTGCTGATTTTACCTACTTTCCTGTCCACTGGATTTCTCCCATTTGATTAAAGTGATGCTAAATCTTCAGAGAGGTTAGAAATTTTCCCAAGGATGGACACACACACACACACACACACACACACACACACACACCCCACAACACAAACACACACACACACACACAGAGCTAGTTGAAGGTGGGGTCAGAATTTGAACTCAGGTCTGTCTCACCCCAAAGTTTAGAGCACTCAATTCCTCCAGGCTGTTTCACTGCAGCTTTGCTGTGTTCCTATTTTTGAAGACCACTCCAGAAATTTGGGGTAAAATAATGATGAGAAAGAAAAGTTTGATGCCGATATCAAGACAGAAAGGAAAGAAGAAAATGAATGATTTTTTTTTAATCACAGAGAGAGAATTTGATTTTTCCAGTAACCTTCTTGCAAAGTATACATTTACATGTCTCTTTTTCTGCCTGTCTTTCCACTCTCATTGACCGCTGATTTGCTCAGTTGGGCTGGCCAGGAATACACTTTCTATTTAGAAAGCAAATGCAGCCAGATTTGGGTCCTGGCCTGGGAGCTGACTCACTTTTGCTGGGATGACACATTCACTGCGCATGTTTCACAATTTTCAGAAACACCAGATTTATTTCTGTCAATACCCAGAGCCCCACTTCGCCGTCCACCTAAGGCCACACACTGAGGCGTTGCTATTTTTTTCCCCGGGGCCTAAATGGATGGGAAGACTTCCCATGCCTGAAACATCACCCTCATTTGTAAGGAGAGAAAGTCTGGCCAAGAATTGCAGTGTTTTTAACCAGAATTTGGCTGGCTTTCAATAGCTTTATGCCAAAGCTGTGCCAGCCAGAGAGATGGCTGTGAGTGTATAGGGATTTTGAGGCTTGAAAACAAGGCAAAAAAGGAAGAAGAAGAAGAAGAAGAAAAGGAAACCATGCAGGCAGTAGAGAGGAAAGGAGAGAATAGGAGAGACTGAAGGTTGACCAAGTTTGGCAAGGAAGGAAAGCGAAGGAAGAGAGGGAGTTTAAAAAGAGAAAGGCAGCAAGAGAAATAACGAAGGAAGAATCAAGAGACAGAGGGAGAGATTAACTTACTTTAACTAGTCAACTACTATGAGAGTGCCAAGCATTGTTGGGGATGCTTCTGCACACCACCTCATCTAATTCTCACAACCACCTTGTGGGTACATACAAGGAAGCTTCATTGTTATTAATAGAGAAGTAGAGGGCTCAGGAAGTTGGAATCCTTTGCCCTGAGGCTATACTGCTAATACAGGGCAGAGGGATTTGAACCTCCCATCTCCGACTTTTAAAAGCTTGGAGGACTCTGCTTGCAATCAGGGAGCTTGATGGGAGGCCCTGTGATCTGGATGGTCCGTGACAGTCTCCTCTAAGGGGGTTGTTTACACACTTAGACACTAAGTGCTTAGGACTTGAAGGGACTGCCACATACACAAAGCTCTGGATTCAGAACTATCTGGAAACTTTCTCCAGGGTAAACAAAAACAACCACTCCAACAATGTTGCCAACGAATCTCTCTCCAAAAAAGAAAAGGAAAGGAAAAGGGAAAGTGATGCTATTTTTTCCGCCTGCAAAGTAAAGGTTACAACAACAT
The DNA here is from genome assembly GCF_000951035.1 of Colobus angolensis palliatus. Lineage (NCBI taxonomy): Eukaryota > Metazoa > Chordata > Mammalia > Primates > Cercopithecidae > Colobus > Colobus angolensis. The sequence goes on from NW_012115999.1 coordinate 3,435,609, forward strand.
TTTCTTTGAGCTGATGTGAGAGCAGCCAGCAGACATTTCTTTGGTAACCATCTCCATGTGTCTGTGTGGAAAGTACCTTGCAGTGACTAAGCGTTCGTTGAGGTGATTCACTTGTCACTCCGCTTGGGGACTTTGGACGGGTCCTGGCAGCTGCGAAGTTATTTTCATCGGCTTCTGACCCAGGCCCTCCGTGCAGGGCACAGGTGCCTGAGAATGTACCCCCGTCTCTGCTCACAAGGTGAGCCAGGGGGCCTGGAGGACAAGCTCTCTTTGGACTCCTGGGAGGACTTCTAGAAAGTCCTAGTTGCTGATTTCCTTGGCAGCTTAGGAGTCAGGGGTCTGAGGCAGCACTCAGGGCTTGAAATGAAATGAAGCTCATTTACTGAGCTTCTAGGATATGCCAGAAGTTTTCTCTTCATTGGTCTCATTCTTCCTCACAGTAATCCAAATAAATGTTTTCTTTTGTCATTGAAACTGACACCCTAACAAAGCAACAGGCTTGACCTTCACCCCTAAGGAACCCAAGATCACAGCGATGCTGAGGGGCCATGGAACTCCAGTGAAGCAGGAGTATCCATCCAGCCAAGAGGTGGGACCAGTCCATATGGGATCTGTCTGTTCCAAAGGTTATTCTCCTTGGTAAGTCTGTTTAGATTTCAATATTTTATTAAAATTATATACACATAGAAAAGGGCACCTATAAGTACATAGGTTGATAAATGTTCACAACCTGAATAGAGCCTATAATTAACACCCAAATCAAAAAGCAGAACATTCCCTGTGGTAATCTGTCTCTAAGATGACTGCCATCAGTTCATTTCCTCCAAGTATATTAATGCCCTTTTCTTGGAGAAGTGGAATTCTTCCTCTTTTCCCCTTGAATTTGGACTGGCTTTAATGACTTCTTTGACCATAGAATGAAGTGGAAATGATGCTAGGGCTAGATCATAAAAAACCTCGCAGCTTCTCCCTGGGTCTCTTGGAAACTCCAGGAGCTCTGAACTACTACCTAAGAGGTCCAGCTACTCTGAGACTGCCATGTTGGAGAGGCCACATATAGGCACTCCCGTTGACAGTTCCAGTAGAACCCAGACTTCTGGTGATCCCTGCCAAAGCAAGAAATTTGTTAGGAGAGTTTTCTTGGACCCTGCAAAGCAGCCCGTTTGCCAGCTAAAGACCACTGAGTGACCCCTGTCAAAACCACATGGAGCAAAAGAATCACCCACCTGAGTCCTGACCAAATTTCTGACCCACAAAATCATGAGACATAATGAAATGATTGTTTTAAGCCCTTAAGTTTTGGGGGTAATTTATTAGGCAGTGTTAGATAAGTAAATATAATCCATCAGCTCAGAAGCCCCCAGTTGACCCTTTCCAGTCATTATGCTCCCTCCAATGGTAACCATGTGTCAACTTCCTCTACCATAGATTGGTTCTGCCTGTTTTTATATCTTCTACAATGGAATCACACAATATGTCCTTTTTTCTGTGTGTGAGCCTGGCTTCTTTGGCTCAATATTATGTTTATAAAATTCTTCCCTAATGTTGCACATAGCTACAGATTCTCATTCTCATCATTGTAGTCCAATGTGTGACTATATTGATTTATCCATTCTATTATTGATAGACACTTGAGTTATTTCCAGCTTTTGGCTATTATGAATAACATTGCTATGAACATTTCAGCATGTGTGCATTTCTGTTTGATATATACATGTATCTCCATATATACATATCCATATATACATACACACACACATATATATATATGAAGAGAGAGAGATGGGTGTGTATGTGTGTATGTGTAGGTATATAGGTGTGTGTCCACCTTATGTACATACCTATATCCATCTATATATATATTATAAGTCTCATATTATTGTAACTCTCATATGTATTAGGTTTGTGTAAAAGTATTGTAAGTCTCATATATATTAGATTGGTGTAAAAGTAATTGTGGTTTTTGCCATGACTTTTCTATACACACACACACACACACAGACACAGACACACATTACTTACAGAGTTTTAAACACTTTATTCCCTAGCAATTCCTCTCCTGGGGGTGGCATGTATGTGTGTGTATATAGGTGTATGATACAGTTTGACTGTGTCCCCACCCAAATCTCATCTTGAATTGTATTTCCCATCATCCCCATGTGTCGTGGGAGGGACCTGGTGGGAGGTAATTGAATAATGGGGGTGGTTACCCCCATGCTGCTGTTCTTATGATAGTGAGTTAGTTCTCATGAGATCTGATGATTTTATAAGGGCCTCTTCCGCCTTTTGCTTGGCACTTCTCCTTGCTGCCACCATGTGAAGAAGGACATGTTTGCTTCCCCTTCAAGCAACTTACAACTTACCATGGTTGTAAGTTTCCTGAGGCCTCCCCAGCCATGCTGAACTGTGAGTCAACTAAACCTCTTGCCTTTATAAATTACCCAGTCTCTGGTATGTCTTTATGAGCAGCATGAGAACAGACTAATACTATGTATATAAGTATGTATATAGGTGTGTGTCCAACTATATACATACCTATATACACCTATATATAAAAACACATACATACACCCAGTGTTACAGGTCTCGTATATATACACACACACACATATATAGGTCTTCTAGGATGTGTGTACACACACACACACACATATTACTTACAAAGTTATAAGTACTTTATTCACTAGCAATTCCTCTCCTAGGGTGTGTGTGTGTATATATACAGGTTTTCAAAATGGTTGTACTTGGTTTATATTCTTATCAGCAGTGTTTGATGGTTGCTCCATATTCTCCTTAGAACTAGCTGTTTGCTGTGTTTTTTTTCTTTTCTTTTCTTTTTCTTTTTCTTTTTTTTTTTTGAGATGGAGTTTCACTCTTGTTGCCCAGGCTGGAGTGCAATGGCGCGATCTCAGCAAACTGCCACCTTTGCCTCCCAGGTTCAAGGGATTCCCTTGCCTCAGCCTCCTGAGTAGCTGGGATTACAGGCATGCGCTACCACGCCCGGCTAATTTTGTATGTTTAGTAGAGACAGAGTTTCTCCATATTCATCAGGCTGGTCTCAAATTCCCAACCTCAGGTGATCCGCCCGCCTTGACCTCCCAAAGTGCTGGGATTACAGGCGTGAGCCACCACGCCTGGCCTGTCTTTTTCATTTTGCACTTGAGGATCTTGTACAATTAGCTACCATACAACAAATAACAGGGCTGTCCATCTGCCAACATGGCATCTGAGACATGTAAGCAAAATGCAGAAAAATTGAGTCCCCTTGACCCAGATGGGTTACTTCCATGAAAGGGAAAGAATGTTATAATTGTTTGTTCATGTCCAAGAAGAAGGTAGCTGGGTTCAGCTCTCCCTGCCTTATTCTTCTGGGGAGTTTCTGTTTTGTAAGTCAGGCTCAACTGAAGATGTGATAGAGGAAGTGATTGAGATTCTGATTATTTTCTTCATTCTTGGGCCCTGAGTCATCTACAGGCCATGGGGCATTTGGGAAAAGGTGAGGCGGAACATGGCGATTGGGTTTATTTTAGGGCAATCAGATGGCTGGGTCATACAAACCTGTTTGGGGGACTTGAAAATTCACTCTGCCGGATGCTCCATGACTCATACATTTTTGCTTCCTAATTGATGTGACAAGACATCCGGGCACACTAAAGTCAGTATTACAAGGAAAAAAACAAGAGCATGTCTGATTTGGGTAGATGTATTGAGCTTATGGCAGCTGAAAAAAGTACTGTCCTCATGTGGCTAAATTTTCTTAAATTCAGTCAAATCATAGATTTTGAAAAATGGCGGAAACTTCGCCTGATGGTTAGATTTTGTGTCAACTCAGTTATTTGAGCAAACACTAATCTAGATGTTGCTGTGAAGGTATTTTGAAGAGGTGATTAACATCTACAATCACTTGTCCTTAAGTAAAGAATTGGGCCTCATTTAATCAGTTGAAGGCTTTGAGAGCAAAACTTGAAGTTTCCTGGAGAAGACAAAATTCAGACTCAAGATTGCAGCATCAATTCTTACCTGAGTTTCCAGTCTGCCAGCCTCGCCTGTGGATTTCAGACCTGCCAGCCTCACAATTACATGAAGCAATTGAGATATGTACATGTGTGTACACACACACACACAAATACATACGCACATACATGCATACATGTACACATATATGTGTATATACATGTGTGTATATACATACACACATAGATGGAGGAGGGGATAGATCAATAGATAAATAGATGGATAGAAGATACTATTGGTTTTCTTTCTTTCTCTGGAGAACCTTGACTGATACATATGACATAAGTGAAATGAAACAATCTAGAAGAAATCTTCAGATTTTGATCAAAGTCCAGGCTATCCTGTTTCTCCAATGTGCTTGGAATGGGCGCCTCAGGGTAGGTATGATTATCAAGCACCTTCCCTGTTCAGCCTGACTCAATTGTAAGAAAAATGAAGCTGAAAAACACACTATGGCTACTCATGAAAAGTTCTGGATGGTAAGTTGAGATTTCTATTGAATCCTGTGGCCAAACTCTAGATCATGTACAGATCTACCTGATCTGTAGAAATCAGGAGGACCCTCTTGCTACACAACCAAGACCAAAGGCCCTTTTTAGAGAGACTTGGGAGGCTCCGTCAACTTCAAAAACTTTCTCACTGGTCCCATGGCTCCAGGTGCTCCCCTGTTAATACATTCTTCTCCCGCAGCCAGGGTGAGATTCTAATATTCGATGGCATCACATCCCTCCTGCAGAACCTACAAAGTCTCCCATTTCCCACTAAATAAAACCCAAACTCCCTAGTCAGACATACATGGTGTCCCATAATGTACCCCTGCTCCTCTTGCCCTCTGTACCCTCACCATCCCCATCTCATCCGCAACTTCCCAGGAACACACAGAATGAAGCTCTCCCTTCCCTGAATACGCCAGACTTCCTCTAATGTCCACATCCATGCTATTGCCCTTGACTCTGTCCTGCTCATTCCTTCTACCTGGCAAAATATACTGAAAATAAGAAGGATGGCTCTATTTCTGAAGGTGTTTATACTCTAGAGGATAAACAGACACAAAGTTTATACCACATTGACGTCCACGTGGAGCATGTGATGGCTAATGGCTCTTCCTTGGCCAGACTGTTGGGGAAACACATGCTGATGTGGAGTTGCCTCTCTGAGCCATCCCCCATGGAGGATGGCTGTTCTGGGGACTCTGCAGGTCCACAAAACCAATCTGTGAGCAAGACACCTTTGTGATTTTAAGCCACAGAGATTATTGGTGGTTCTCTGTTATTGCAGTATAACCCAACCTGTGGTAACTAATATCCAACTCATGGCGCCATTCTTCTTAAAGCCAGGAAAAGGGTCCTGGCTTGAAAGGCAGGTTTATGCTTTGGGAAAACAAGTCCTATTTTGAGATTTCCAGCTGTCCTTGTGTTTTTCAACATGGCAGCCAGAATCTGCATCTCGGAGCCAGGAACTCTGTCCATTCTTGCCTAAGAGAGCACCCACTGGAAGTTCCCCTTTCAGCGTCATTGTGGGTGCTATTCAGGGAGGTGAGATCTGGCTGAGATCTGTGTGAAGGGCTCTGCCCTTGGCCAAGAGTCCTCCTGTTTTCTGTCCTTGAAGGAAAGGCCAGGAAGCCTCCTATTTCCTGGACTCCCTCCTGAGCGGACCGTTCCCAGGCCTGGATTATGGAAGAAGACTGAGAGCAAGACATCAAGGTCAACACCCAAGGTGGTGATGAGTAATCTTGCTTTGACCTGAAGTGTCAGTGAAATGGCTCCACTCTCCATTTCTCCCTAGCTGTGCAGAGGTGGCCCCACTGGGGCATGTGTGTTTTCTCAAAACCATTCTCTGAGACTGGTTTCATAGTTCCATTTTACAAACTGAAAACTGAAGGGCAGAGAGTCTAAGGAATTCAAACCAATGTCATAGCTATTTGGTGATACAGCCTGAATTCAAAAGGAGGTATTTTAGTTTTTAAAGCTTTGGTTATTTCTACTACCACACAGTTGTAGAAGTGAGTTTCAATGAACACATATTGGAAACCTCTCTGTGGCAGGCATTGTGTGAACACCGGCCATGAATGTGAACAAAGCTCAGTATCTACCCTCGATGAGGTTTCAGTTTTGTTGGGGACCCAGGCACATAAATGAGTGATTATAGCAGACTCAGAAATGCCACATGTAAAGAACACTGGGGAAGAACCATCAGGGATGGCTTCCAGAAACAAGGACCCTGGGGCTGAGACCTAAAGTTTGAGGGGGGATGTTCTGGGCAGTGACAGAGGGGAGCAAAGAGAATTCTAAGCAGAGACTCTGGTATGTACAAAGGCACTGAGGTGTAAGACAGAGGGACTTGATGGGGAACTGAAAGCCTAGTTGGTGTGATAAAGAAGTGGCAGGCAGGGAATTTACAATCATCTGCAAGCAACCTGCAGCTCTCTGAAATTTGTGGGGGCCTTGAATAATTTAGATAATTGCAACACGTCTTCCCTTGGCTTGACATCAAAGCCACCTCTTCCCAGCAGCTCCTAAAGTTGCTGAGGACGCTGGCTCAGGGCCATTCATCACCATCCTTGCTGGACTGGCGACTGGAGTGGTGGCAGGCCTGCCGCGAGGCCCATGAGGCAGTGACGACAGTGCCCTGCAGGTACAGGTACTAAACACATTCCACGTAGGGCAGTGCTACAGCCTGACAACCTCCCAGGGGCCTCCATTGAAGGCAACAACAACACTTTTATAGGAGAAGGTAATTAGCTTTGTTTGGCGAGACTTCCACGGATTCTATGCTGTGCTACTTATTAAATATTGTTTCATTTGATTCTCAACTGCCCCAAGTAGAGGGCTTTCTCTTTCTCGTTTTATAGGAGAAACCTGGCTTCTCGGGGTTTTGCACACCTTGTCCTGGGTTATACGGCTGGGATTCAAATCCAAGCTTTTTCATATCTTTCCCTGACCCAGTCCTGCTTCTGTGAATTCTGGTTGTGGATTTTAACTAGAATCAAAATTGAGAGAAATTGTCTCTAAAATGAGCATATTGAATATTCCTTACATTTCATACAAAAAGAAACGCATTCTTGGACCCCTTTGGTGGGCCTTGGCTTTTCCTGACCTGTTTTCCTGGGGGCCTGGCTGGCCTCGTCATTTCTGGCAGTCTCTGTGCTGGGTCAGAACATGCTGCCTTGGTGGCTTCTTCCCGCCTGAGGAACCATGGGGCCAGAAATGGTAACTCCTACTTATTTTTAATCCTGGCCTTTAACCCAAGAAAGTCACCACTGGCTTTTGGAACAGGCTTCCCCCAGAATAAAGGGAGGAGGAGATTAACGATTCAAATGGGGAAGTGGTTCAGCAAGGAAGAGAGCGGGGAGGAGCAGGGTTCCTGAGACCCGCAGGGGTCTCAGGAAGCCTGGCTGGAAGAGGAATCCCAGAGGGAAACAGAGCATACAGGAGGCTGGCCAGTGTGCAAGGCCAGGGTGCAAAACGTGGATGTGGCTTCCAGGGTAAGGGAGCAGGGAGAGGATGAAGGGGTGAGAGGCTGGGATTGGAGCCCCAGGAGTAGGAAGTCAGTGAGGAACGGTGCCTGGGGTGTGTTTTGGTTCTGCTTTCAGAACTACAGCAGTGGTTTGGCTGCAACATTCAAAGACTTGAAAATATGGAAGCAGACTTTGGGGAACAGGACTACTGAGAATAGCAGTAGTGAATACGGGAAGTGCTGAGCCCAGGGCTCCACGGAGGAGCTGCGGCTTCTTTCCGGAGCCTGTCAGTCTACAAGAAGAGGACGTCCGGTTCCAAACTGTTCCAGGCCTGCTAGGGTCATCCAGCTGGTTCCCTCCGTCTTTTGCTGAACGTTCTCACTCCAAACTTGCCCACATCAGCTTAATATGCTTTGCAAACCTGAAGGGAACATAGAAGAAAACTTGCTGTTAATTAAATTAATTGTGTATTTATTCAGCATGATTTGTTGAGACCTAATTTGTGCCAAGTCCTGGAATTTAGAGATGAATTGAAACTCACTGCTTGATGCAATTATACAATATGGTGTGACTGGCAGTATAAAGATGCATATTCCCAGAGCGATGGAGCCCAGAGAAGGGAGAGGCTGAGCAGGATCCGGAAGAGTTAAGGTCACTTTCCCAAAGAGTTTGCAAAGATATGTACACCAGCTTGACCAAGAGGAAAGCAAAGGGCAGGCCAGGCAGAGAGGCTACCTGTGCTGAAAGGAGGAAAGGAGACCTAAGTGTTTGGAATCATTGGGAAAGAGCCAGGATTGGGCAAAGATGAGGCCAGGAATATAACAGGGGTAGGGGGCATGAATGACAGGCTATAGAACTTGGATTTTATTCCATAGGCGGTGCAAACTAAGGAAGGTTTTTATGTGAAAGGTAAATGAATCTTAATACTATAGTTCAGGATACCAACTTTAGTACAATGATGATGAATGATAATATTAATTATTGTAAATGATAGTGGTGATGAAAATACAAATAACAAATCTATTCATCATAGGTCTAAGATGATGGGCTATTACTCTCATGATCATATTGCACTATATATGACTCCATCTTAGTGGACTGAAGAGGATATTCTCCTGCTGGCTTTGAAGAAACAAATTGCCACGTGGTGACCTGCTGATGGAGAGGTCCATGTGGCAGGGAACTGTGAGTAGTCTCTAGGACCAGTGGTTGGCCTCCAGAAAACAGCCAATAGAAACAGGCATCCTCTGTCACGTATCTGCAAAGAAATGCATTCTCCCAACCACTCAAATGAGCTTGGAAACAAACTCTTCTCCAATTGAGCCTCCACATGAGAACACAGCCTGCCTGACAACTTGTGAGACCCCGAACATACAATGTTTGGTTTTCCATTCATGAGTTACTTCATTTAGAAAAATAGACCCTGAGCAGAGCTAAGTTATGCCTGGACTGCTAACCCATGGAAACCATAAAATAAATGTGTATCATTTTAAGCTGCCAGTTTTATGATAATTTGTCATAGAGCAATAGATAATTAATACAGATTCTCCTAAATGAGCAGTATAGGAATCTGCTTCTGGAAGGCTCTATTATAGTTAATATTCAGGATTACAAAACTGCAGATATGCTTGCTTTTCAAGCTGGTATCATCTGCAGCTACCCACAAAGTGGGATTTGAGAGCAAGTGCTATCCCACCAGGTGTTCCAGTCCCTAATAGCTAGCCCTCCATTGCAGGTTGGCAATTGGAGCGTAAACTTTTTTTTTCTTTTTTTTTGAGACAGAGTCTCACTCTGTTGCCCAGGCTAGAGTGCAGTGGTGTGATCTCAGCTCATCACAACCTCCACCTCCCAGGTTCAAGTGATTCTTGTGCCTTAGTCTCTTGAATAGCTGGGATTACAGGTGTGCGCCACTACATTCAGCTTATTTTTGTATTTTTAGTAGAGATGGGGTTTCACCATCTTGGCCAGGCTGGTCTTGATCCCCCAACCTCAAGTGATCTGCTAGCCTTGGCCTCCCAAAGTGCTGGGATTACAGGTGTGAGCCACTGCACCTGGCCTGAGTGAATTTCTTAGAGTCTTAGAGGCAAGGCAGTTAAGGAGAAGAGTAAAAGCTTAGTAGTCAGATAGGCCAGATACTACCATGCAACTTTTGCCTATATTTATCTTTGTGTGACTCAGTTTTTTCATCTGTAATATTGGTGTATTCTACTTAGATATATAAAGAGGATTTAAAAAAAATCAAAAACTACCTATTAGGTACTATGCTTATCACCCGGGTGATGAACTAATCTGTATGCTAAACATTATACAGTTTACCTATATAACAAACCTGCACATGTACCCTGAACCTAAAAGTTTTATTTATTTATTCTTATTAATTTAGTTTAATTTGTTATTATTTTCCATAATTTATTGGGGTACAGGTGGTATTGGGGTACATGAGTAAGTTCTTTAGTGGTGATTTGTGAGATTTTGGTACACCTATAATGTGAGCAGTATACACTGAACCATATTTGTAGCCTTTTATCCCTCACCTTCCTCCAACTCTTGCCCCCAAGTCCCCAAAGTCCACTGTATCATTCTTTTTTTTTTTTTTTTGGGACGGAATCTTGCTCTGCCGCCCAGGCTGGAGTGCAGTGGCTGGATCTCAGCTCTCTGCAAGCTCCACCTCCCGGGTTCATGCCATTCTCCTGCCTCAGCCTCCCGAGTAGCTGGGACTACAGGCGCCCGCCACGTCGCCCGGCCAGTTTTTTGTATTTTTAGTAGAGACGGGGTTTCACCATGTTAGCCAGGATGGTCTCGATCTCCTGACCTCGTGATCTGCCCGTCTCGGCCTCCCAAAGTGCTGGGATTACAGGCTTGAGCCACTGTGCCCGGCCGTCCACTGTATCATTCTTATGCCTTTGGGTTCTCATAGCTTAGAGCCCACATATCAGTGAGAATATACAATGTTTGGTTTTCCATTCCTGAGTTGCTTCATTTAGAATAATAGTCTTCAATCTCATCCAGGTCACTGCAAATGCTGTTAATTCATTCCTTTTTATGGCTGCATAGTATTCTATCATATATGTATGTATATACACATATATATATATACACACACACACACACACCAGAGTTTCTTTATCCACATTGACTCATTGATAGATGGGCATTTGGGTTGTTGGTTCCACGATTTTGCAAGTGTGAATTGTGCTGCTATAAACATGCCTGTGCAAGTATCTTTTTCGAATAACGACTTCTTTTCGTTTGTGTAGATACCCAGTAGTGGGATTGCTGGATCAAATGGTAGTTCTACTTTTAGTTCTTTAAGGAATCTCCACAGTTTTCCATAGTGGTTGTACTGGTTTGCATTTCCACTAGCAGTGTAGAAGTGTTCCCTGTTCACCACATCCACACCAACATCTATTGTTTTCTTATTTTTTTGTTATGGCCATTCTTGCAGGAGTAAGGTGGTATCACATTGTGGTTTTGATTTGCATTTCCCTGATCATTAGTGATGTTGCACATTTTTTCATATATTTGCTGGCCATTTGTATATCTTCTTTTGAGAGCTGTCTATTCATGTCCTTAGCCTACTTTTTGATGGGATTTTTTGTTTTTTTCTTACTGATTTGTTTGAGTTCTTTGAGTCCTTTGTAGATTCTGGATATTAGTCCTTTGTCAGATGTATAGATTGTGAAGATTTTCTCCCACTCTGTGGGTTGTCTGTTTATTCTGCTGACTGTTCCTTTTGCTGTGCAAAAGCTCTTTAGTTTAATTAGGTACCAGCTATTTATCTTTGTTTTTATTGCTTTTGCTTTTGGTTTCTTAGTTATGAAATCCTTGCCTAAGCTAATGTCTAGAAGGGTTTTTCCAATGTTATCTTCTAGAATTTTTACAATTTCAGGTCTTCGATTTAAGTCCTTATTCCCTCTTGAATTTATTTTTGTATAAGGTGAGACATGAGGATCCAGTTTCATTCTCCCACATGTGGCTAGTCAATTATCCCAGCACCATTTGTTGAAAAGCATATGCTTTCCCCAATTTATGTTTTTGTTTGCATTGTCAAAGATCAGTTAGCTGTAAATATTTGGGATTATTTATGGGTTTCCTATTCTGTTCCATTGGCCTATGTGTCTATTTTTATACCAGTAATACACCATTTTGGTGACTATGGTCTTATAATATAGTTTGAAATCAGGTAGTGTAATGCCTCTCGATTTGTGCTTTTTGCTTAGTCTTGCTTTGGCTATGCAGGCTCTTTTTTGCTTCCATATGAATTTTAGAATTGTTTTTTCTAATTTTGTGAAGAATAATGGTGGTATTTTGATGGGAATTCTGTTAAATTTGTTGATTGCTTTGGGCAGTATGGTCATTTTCACAATATTGATTATGTCCATCCATGAGTACGGGATGTGTTTCCATTTGGTTGTGTCATTTATGATTTCTTTCAATCGTGTTTTGTAGTTTTCTTTGTAGAGGTCTTTCAACTCCTTGATTAGATATATTCCTAAGTATTGTATTTTATGTTTTTTGCAGCTATTGTAAAAGAGGTTGAGTTCTTGATTTGATTTTCTGTTTGGTCCCTGTTGGTGTGTAGAAGAGCTACTGATTTGTGTATATTAATCTTGTATCTGGAAACTTTGCTGAATTTTTTTTTAAATCTGTTCTAGGAGCTTTCTGGAGGAGTCCTTCGGGTTTTCAAGGTAAATGATCATATTGTCAGCAAACAGTGACAATTTAACTTCCCCTTTATTGATTCGGATGACCTTTATCTCTTTCTCTTGTCTGATTACTCTGACTTCCAGTACTATGTTGAAGAGGTGTGGTGAGAGTGGGCATCCTTGTCTTGTTTAGTTCTTAGAGGGAATGTTACCAAAAATATTACCAAAAAAAAAGAAGAATTTTTTTAATGATAAAGAGATCAATTTAGTTGTAAGTCATAACATTTACAAATTTGTATTCACTCATATCAATCCTTAAAATATATAAAATGAACATTGAGAGAAACAAAAGGATAAATTTTAAAAAAGGAAATAAAGGATAAATGATGGAGAAATAAAGGATAAATGAAAAAAACAAACAGACAAACAAACAAAAAAAACAGAGCTTCCACCACTACTACTTCCCGTCCATGTTCCAAGAACGTTGTCCTTTTGAGTGGAAAGCTGTTATTTGAGTGCAGGTAGTTTATTTGGAAGGAGGCCCCAACAAATATTGGTAGATCTGAGACACAGAGGGGACAGAAATATCATCAAGCTAGTTACTATTATAAGCTACTGGAGCTCAGTCCCGTGGAGAGCCCTGGGTGATGGTATGGATCGTGACTGAAGGCTGAACCAATGGAGAAGCAAGGAAGCTGTACTGTCAGAGGGCTGTTCACAGGGGCATTGACTCTGTGCCCTCTGCCTTGCCCTGTGCTTGGGCCAAATAGACTCTTATGACCAGGAAAAAAGAAAATTACATGTGCTCACTTTGTGGTAAGCAGCCTTTGGTGTGCAGAGGCTAATAATGAAGGCACGTGGGCAGAGCTTCTATAAGGACAATTATAGGGGTAATACCCTGTACCTCTCAGAGTTGTTGTGAGAATAAATGATTTAAGTGCCTGGTGCTTGATATATATAAATCTTTTTTTTTTCAAACAATCAGATTGGGCATGGTGGCTCACAACTGTAATCCCAGCACTGTAGGAGGCCGAGGCAGATGGATGGTTTGAGCCCAGGAGTTTGAGACCAGTCTGGGCAGAATAGTGAGACCCTATTTCTACAAAAAATACAGAAAAACCAATTAGGCTTGGTGGCAGGCTCCTGTAGTCCCAGTTACTCAGAAAGCTGAAGTGGGAGAGTCACTTGAGCCTGAGAGATCGAGACTGCAGTGAGCAGTGATCACACCACTGCACTCCAGCCTGGGTGTCAGAGCAAGTCCCTGTATCAGGGAAGAAAAAAAAAAAAAAAGTCAGTATTTTCCCCCAAAGAAAGGCTCATGGGAATCTTACAAAATGAGTTTTAGGAGCCAAAATTACTTCATGTAGTACTTCTAGTAAAGACAGAGGATGCAAATGTTGCAGCGGGCCTCTGGTCAGCCGCCATAAGTCTCTTGGATCTAACACTTGCTCTCTTCAGACTTCAATTTCCTCATAAGGTGAGAACAAGGCTGTATCTCAGGGCTCTGGGCCTGCTCATACATCTTGCTCATGTGAATGTGAGGGCCACACCAGCCCTCTGGGAAGTAGTCCCTCAAACAACAGCCTGGTGCAGGAGGAAGGATGCAAACATTACAGGCAGACCCGTTTAATCCACTGTTCGGCAAGGTGACCTTCAGAAAGCCCATTTCCTTCTGCCTCAATTGGCACCTCTGTAAAATGGAAACAATAATATTTATTTCCGTGGCTGTTTGGAGGATTACATAAAATAACAAATACAGTGGCATACCATTTTTTGAGGCAATTATGTTCTATAAAGTCACTGCAAACACTGAATTACTGGAATAGTGAGCCATTGCTCTTAGTGGAAATACAGGAGTGGGTTCCTGAAAATCTCTGATCACAACATCTTTGTCAGCTGATCAATACATAACCATGTTGTTTGTGTGTTTCTTTTTAATGGTACCTTATTTAATATCATTGTTGATTCATTAATATTAAACTCATGGCTAAGAACACTTTAAGTCATACCTGAATGAAGCTTATCTAATATGTATATTCTCTCTGAAGGTACATCACTGTTCTCTTGCACTTAAACACACCAGACAGCACTTCAGCACTGTGTCTGGAGACCATTTCAAACAGCAAAATCTCCAATAAAAGCAAAAAAAAAAGAAAAGAAAAAAAGTGAAAATTACGGTGCTAAATAGACTGCAGAAAGGACCGTTGTTTATAGTATGAGAGCTGAAAAAAAAGGTAGAGGGCCGCAAGTGATGGCTCACACCTATAATCCCAGCATTTGGGAGGCCAAGGAGGGCGGATCACCTGAGGTCAGGAGTGTGAGACCAGCCTGGCCAACACGGTGAAACCCTGTCTCTACTAAAAATACAAAAATTAGCTGGGCATGGTGGCGGGTACCTGTAATCCCAGCTACTCAGGAGGCTGAGGCAGGAGAATCTCTTGAACCCGGGAGGAGGAGGTTGCAGTGAGCTGAGATCACGCCACTGCGCTCCAGCCTGGGTGATAGAGTGAGACTCCATCTCGAAAAAAAAAAAGAAAAAAGAAAAAGAAGGTAGAGCATGGCCTCGCTCAGCTGGGAATGTGTGTGTGCATCAAGCAACTAATTTTTTTGCTGCTCTGTGCTTGTCTGTGAAAGACCATGAAAATGCTGAAACACTGCACGTGTTAATATTGGGGTTATAAATAAATTTAGAGAGTAAGCAAATTTGCAAATATGGAATCTGCAAATAATGATTTGACTATACTTAGTAACTGGCCAGTAAAAAACTGGCAGCTTATTATATTATCATCAGGGAAAGCGTAGAGTCTGGTAAAGATCTGTTGGGGTACACCAGGAATCCAAACTCCAACTGGTGCCCATAAGAGTGGGAGGGAAATCTGTAAGTGTGGAGCCCTTCAAATCAATGCTCCAAGGAGCCTTGAGTTCCTCTGTCACCTCTCAGCTCTTGGATCTCCCTGACAATTGCAGTAGGTGAAAACTCCGGGGCCGCAGCAGGAGGCTGCTGCATTTTATGTCGATTCTGTTGGCCCTCTGTATGCCTAGGATAAGCCCCGTTTGGCCAGGTCCAACGCAACCTGGCTCAATGGGCTGCATGCCATTGCTCGTAAGCACAGGCCTGTATCCTGCCATTGTTCTGGGAATGACCACGGTGGGACCAACCGGCCGGAGAATAGCACTGCAGATAGTGAGTGTGTTTCCAAATTGCAGGGTCACGGGGAAAAAGAAACTGACCTGTTCCACATCACACCACCCCCTTCCTGCTCTCCACCCTAGCTCTCCGGTCAGGTGACTAGAGGAGCCCCAGGGGGTCCTTAACCTGGATTTCTGCACTTTCCCAGGAAGCCAGCAGGAAAAGAAAGGGAACTCCCATTTCTCAAGCCTTTCTCTGTGCCAAGCCTGGTGCTCGCCACTTTCCACTTCCTGCCTTGTGGAGTCCTCCCAATAACCCTACAGTGTCCAGACCATCCTGGGTTTCAGATGAGGAAACTGAGGTTCAGAGTGGCCCAGTGAATAGCAATGAATTCAATCCCAATCTAGACGTTTGGCAGCATTAACTCATTTTGAGCCACAGTGCAGGATTCTGTTACAGAAACTTTTCAAAGAGCATAAAAGAGTTGCATAAAAGCGACTTTACAGGGTCCCTATAACAATCACTAAGATAAAATATAATAATAATAATAATAAGAGCAATAACGACAACTTCTGAGTGTTTTCTAAGTGAATAAATATGCTGCTTTAGATAACTTTCCTTCCATTTAACCATTTCTGCGACATTTTGAGTTGTGAATTATTATACCCATTTTACAGATGAGGTATTTGAGGTTCAGAGATGTGAGCTGACTTGCCTGAGGCTAGAGAGGTCATAACTTAGAAAACGGGGAGCAGGGGACTAGAATCCAGAGCCTCTCCTCTTACTTGTCACACTAGAGGCTGGGGCCAAAGTGGGGCCCCTTTCTCATTCTCAATCCCCCTCCCATCCCCTCGGTGTCTCTTTCATCTTACAGTGCGACAGGCAGCAAAGGTTGCCAGGAACCTCAGTCCCTTCGTCTGCAGGAAGAGGCCAGAGCTTTCTAAGCCAGAGGTGTTGTGCTTGCTGCAGCTGCTGATTCCCATCCCTTCATCCTCATTAGCTTGATTGCCTTCCTCATCCCCACCAGTTTCGTCCCCATCATGGCTACAGGGCACAAAAGATTCCTACCTTCCTAGCCTCCTTTTGGCTCCGACTTGTTCATTTTTAGAGTTTCTTGTAAGCTCCAGGACTTCTGTTCTGTCAGCCTTTGTTTCCACAGAGAAGGACAATGAAAGGACCTGCCATTTACCGAAGTCCTACTGGATGCTGGGCACTGTGATAAGCCACCATGTCCAGTGAGGAGTATGACTACCGCCCTTTCACAGAGGAAGTCACTTGAGAAAGATCAAGTCACTTCCCCAAGATAACAGTGGATGATTCTCACAGAGCTAGAATTGGAAACCTGGAAAAGAATTACTGAGGAATCCTTGGTTTTGAAAGAGTATCATCTGCTTCCTTTTCTCTTCTCCATTCCCTTCCTGCTAGTGTGTTCATTAGTGTTTTAATGGGGTGGTTTTCTTAGGGGGACTATGAATTTGGAGCTTTCATATGATGGCCCACCAATACTTGTAATGGGATCAATCGGCTTTTCACACTCAGGAGGTACCCAAATTGCATACACAAAGAGTTTCTAAGTATTTCTTGATCATCTCTCACTGCAAGGCCAACACAGAAGCATGCATAAAATCCCAGCATCTTCTCTCCTGCCCTGATCTTGGGGGTGGGCAGTGAGGGTAACAGTTAAATTGTGGGAGGTAAGGCAGATGGATGGGAAGTGCTGAGCTCCTGATTTGCAGCCCTCATTCACGCCCTGGCTGATGCAGGCTTCCTCCCACATGCATTGTGCTGACCACATGACCTTGTCATGGAAATAAAGACTGGAGCCCCATGAGCAGGCCAAATCTCTCCATCCCTCAGGACACTGCTGGAACAAGAGGCTGTGGAAAGCCTCGTTTGGCACTGGGAAAGGTAGTCTTGGGCTTTGGAGCCAGAAAGACCAGGGTTCCATGGTCAGTGCCACAGTTCATCTGAGTGACTTTGCATAAGTCACTCAATCTCTCTGAGCTCCAGTTCCCTCACCTATAAAATGGGGAAAATAATGCAAATGCTATAAGACTACGACTTATAGTAAGACTATAAGTCTATTTAGTAAAAGTATGTATTTTGGTAATAAACCAAGTGCTCAACAGATGTCATTCTCCCCCGTTCTCTTCCTCGTCAGAGCAAGATTAGGGTGAGAAGAGCTAAAAGAAGTGTCCAAATCCACTTTTCATCAACCTATTTGGGACAGAACTAATTCCCTGCCTGAAGGCTCCTGGCCAGAATGACAATCAGTCCAAAGCTGAAGAGTCTTCAACTGATCGGAGGCATAGATGAGCTTAGCCCACCTTTTGCCTTCCTGAATTAAAATGAAACCTCTCACTAGAGATACTAAGGGAAATCCTTTAGAAGCCAAAGTCAGTGAGAATGAAAACAATAAAGAATCTTGGACATGGTTTACTTTTTAATGCATGCTATTATTAAATGTTGAGTAAAATAATATATTATCTTGAGTAGGGATTAAGATGTGGCCTGGAGGTAATATGCCTATACGTTCAAATTCCTGCTGGCCCTCTTATTAGCTGAGTGACCTCAGGCAAGATATTTAATCTCTTTGTGCATCAATTTCCTGATGTGTTAAACAGTAGTAAGAATGAAATCTTCCTCATAAGGTTGTTATAAAGACTTCAGAAATTATTATATGTAAAATGCTTGGAGTACTGAATAACACATAGACAGTGCTGAATAAATATGATTTGTGTATATATTTTATTTTACTGAGGTAGAGACTGAGTCAAAAAAAGACTAGATAGATGCCTCAGGGAAAAAGGGAGAGAAGATTTTACTTCATTAATTAGTATTCTATGCTGTTTTGTTTGGCAGCTGCTTAATTAAAAACTTCCGTAATCTTGATTAGAACTATTAATCAGTGTCAATGATTCTTTATAAATTGTGCCAGGAGCATGAGTTTGAAGGTTTTGTATTTATTTGGATGCAAAATTGTCCCCTTTAACCAGTATTTTTATAAAACTCTAAGAACTGACTTTGAATATAGGATGCTGAGAGGCTTGCTACCAGTAAGGTCATGCACAACTGGCTTCTGCAGAGTGATGCTGACTTGAAGTTTCACAATTATATAACTTTCTTTTTTTTTTTTTTTTTTTTTGAGGCGGAGTCTCGCTCTGTCACCCGGACTGGAGTGCAGTGGCCGGATCTCAGCTCACTGCAAGCTCCACCTCCCGGGTTTACGCCATTCTCCTGCCTCAGCCTCCGGAGTAGCTGGGACTACAGGCGCCCGCCACCTTGCCCGGCTAGTTTTTGTATTTTTTTTTTTTTTTAGTAGAGACGGGGTTTCACCGTGTTAGCCAGGATGGTCTCGATCTCCTGACCTCGTGATCCGCCCGTCTCGGCCTCCCAAAGTGCTGGGATTACAGGCTTGAGCCACCGCGCCCGGCCTATAACTTTCATTCATTAATTTATTAACTCAACCACATTTCATAAACAGGCACTTGCATTAGGCACCGTAGCAGGCCTACAAATAGAGAGAAAAGAAGGCCAGTCCCTGATCTCGCAATGCTTGAGATCTACTGGGGAGAGAGAAGTGCAAATGGGCCGTGACTGCATTGTGATCAATACCTTAATGGAGACACAAATGAGATACTGTGAAGGTGCGAGTCATGGAGTCCCAAGTCTACCAGGGGAGGCTTCACAGGGTAGTGAAGGTCATGCAGCGCATTCATGGCAGTGATAGACAGTTCTCCTCACCCAGTGTTCTCTCACTGCCTCATGCTGGCTTTCCTACCAAGCATACCTCAGTGAAAGGCCTCATATCCTGAGAGCTAACTGAATTATCAAATGTTTAGTAGGAGTCAGGCACTGTGCTAGGCACTTCACATAAATTATCTTATTTAGTTATTGCATTGGCCTTCTGAGGGAAGTGCTATTATCTCCAATTTACAGATGTGAAAAATTAGACTCAGAAAAGGTTAAATAAATGTAGTAACATCACGCAGCTGGTGCAGGGTAAGGGCTGAGCTGTGGCTTAAATGCAGGTCTCTCAGGGTCTGTGTTAGTCTGTTCTCACAGCTATAAAGAAATACCTGAAACTGGGTAATTTATAAAGAAAAGAGGTTTGATTGACCCAGTTCCACAGGCAGTACAGTGGGCATGGCTGGGGAGAGCTCAGGAAACTTACAATCATGGCAGAAGGGCAAAGGGGAAGCAAGTATGTATTCACATGGTGGCAGGAGACAGAGAGAGCAAAGGGGGAAAGTGCTACATACTTTTAAACAACTAGAACTCATGAGAACTCACTCTCTGTCACAAGAACAGCAAGGGGGAAATCTTCCCCCATGATCCATTATCTTCCACCAGGTCCCTCCCCCAACACCAGGGATTACAATTCAATGTGAGATTCGGGTGGGACAAAGAACCAAACCATATCATTCTGCCCCAGTCCCTCCCAAATCTCATGTCCTTCTCACATTTCAAAACCAGTCATGCCTTCCCAACAGTCCCCCAAAGTCTTAAGTCATTCCAGCATTAACTCAGAAGTCCAAGTCCAAAGTCTCATCTGAGACAAGGCAAGTTCCTTCCACCTCTAAGCCTATAAAATAAAAAACAAATTAGTTACTTTCAAGATACAATGGGGGTACAGGCATTAGATAAAGAAACCTGGAACAGAGAGAAATCAGGGTTTTTAGTGTATTTGGCAGAAGACATTTCTAGAGAAATTGACCAAAACAAAGGGGCTACAGGCTGCATGCAAGCCTGAAACCCAGCAGGGCAGTCATTAAATCTTAAAGCTCTGAAATAATCTCCTTTGACTCATGTCTCATATCCAGGGCATGCTGATGCAAGCAGTGGGGTCCCATAGCCTTGGAAAGCTTCACACCTGTGGTTCAGCAGGGTACAGCCCCCTCAGCTCCTTTCACGGGCTGGCATTGAGTGCGTAAAGCTTTTCCAGGCACATGGTGCAAGCTGTTGGTGGATCTACCATTCCGGGATCTGGAGGATTGTGGCCCTCTTCTCACAGCTCCACTAGATAGTGGCCCAGTGGAGATTCTGTGTCAGGGCTCCAACCCCACATTTCCTCTTCACACTGCCCTAGCAGAGGTTGTCCATAAGGGCTCTGCCCCTGCTGCAGACTTCTGCTTGGATATCCAGGCATTTCCATACATCCTGTGAAATCTAGGCAGAGGATCCCAAACTTCACCTCTTGCAGTCTGCACACCTGTAGGCTCAACACCAAGTGGAAGCCACAAAGGCTTGGGGCTTGCACCCTTTGAAGAAATGGCCTGACCTGTATATTGGCCCCTTTTAGCCATAGCAGCAACTGGGGTGGCTGGGATACATGGTGCTATGTTCTGAGGCTGTACAGAGCAGCATGCCCCTGGACCTGGTCCTTGAAACCACTTTTTCCCTTCTGGACCTCTGGGCCTGTGATGGCAGGGGATGCTATGAAGGTCTCTGAAATGCCTTGGAGGCATTTTTCCCATTGTTTTGGCTATTAACATTTGGCTCCTCTTATGCAAATTTCCACAGCCATCTTGAATTTCTCCCCAGAAAATGTTTTTTTTCCTACCACGTAATCAGTCTGCAAACTTTCCAAACTGTTATGTTCTGCTTCCCTTTTAAATATAAGTTTTAAATATAAGTTATCTTCACTTGTGGAAGTGAGTGTAGGATTTTAGAAGCACCCAGGCCACATCTTGCATGCTTTGCTGATTAGAAATTTCTTCTGACGGATATCCTAAATCATCTCTCTCAAGGTCAAAGCTCCACAGATCCCTAGAGCAGGGGCACAATGCCTCCAGTCTCTTTGCTAAAGCATAGCAAGAGTGACCTTCACTCCAGTTTCCAGTAAGTTCCTCATCTCCATTTGAGACCACCTCAGCCTGGACTTCATTGCCCATATAACTGTCAGCATTTTGATCACAACCTCTAGGTTATTAACAAGTCTCTCGGAAGTTCTAAACTTTCCCTCATCTCCTTATCTTCTTCTGAGCCTTCCAAACGGTTCCAAACTCTGCCCATTACCCAGTTCTGAGGTCATATCCACATTTTCAGGTATGTTTACAGCAATAGCCCACTCCTGGTACCAACTTTCTGTATTAGTTCATTATCACACTGCTATAAAGAACTACCTGAGACTGGGTAACTTATAAAGGAAAGAGGTTTAATTGACTCACAGTTCCACAAGCTGCACAGGAAGCATGGCTAGGGAGGCCTCAGGTGGCTTATGATCATGGCAGGAGGGAAGGGGAAGTAAGATGCCTTCACATGGCAACAGGAGACAGAGGGTGAAGGGGGAAGTGCTACACACTTTTAAATAACCAGTTCTCATGAAAACTCACGCACTATCATGAGAACAGCAAGGGGGAAATTCACCCTCGTGATTCGATCACCTCCCATCAGGTCCCTCCCCCCAACACCAGGGATTACAATTCAACATGAGATTTGAGCCAGGACACAGAGCCAAACCATGTCAGGATCCAGTCCTTGTGCCAGCATGGCTAATCAACCAGCTCTATTATGTGTTCATTGAGTCTATAATTCCACCCGAAGTAGAACCTCTGGCCAGATGCCCTGTCTGAAATGCCTGGGCTTTAAGGTTATGTGATATGGAGGAAAGAGCTTAGGATTTGAATGGTTTGCGTTGTCTTATTGCCTTCTAGCCATGGGGTGCTTACGACCTAGAACTTAAGCTTAATCCCATGAAAAATGGGTCTAGTGACATGCATATCTTTTCTTGGGGTCTTGTGAGGCTTCCATGAAAGAAGAGAGAAGAATTCTAAGAGAACATGTTGTGAAAGTAAAATTTATGTTAAAGTATGTTATTGGAGAAGAAGTGTATTGGACAGGCAATGGAAAGTATCCTAGCTAGTTTAGGCAGAAAAACAATTTAATGTAAGGAAAAGGATGTATACAAAATTATTGGAAATTCTAGAAAATGGGTTCTAGATTGAAAGACAATTTTGATTTAATTTTTAGAATTTAATTATTATTAGTTTTTTGAGACACAGTCTCACTCCATTGTTCAGGTTGGAGTGCAGTAGTACAGTCATGGTTCACTGCAGTCTCAGCCTCCTGGCCTCAGGTGATTCTCCCACCTCAGCCTCTCAAGTAGCTGGGACGACAGGTGAAAACCACCACACCCAGCTAATTTTTAAAAATATTTTGTAAAAAAGGGGATTTCACCATGATGCCCAGGCTAGTCTCAAATTCTTGAGGTCAATAATCCACCTAACTGCCCCCCCCAAAATGTTGGGATTACAGACGTGAGCCACTGTGCCTGGCCTCATTTAATTGTCTGTAATCAGAAATATACTGAAGAGGCTGGAAAAGACACTAGGCAAACCCACAATTTGGTTCAAATGCTTATATGCAGTGATTTAGCAGAGCACTCACCTTCGGCTGTGCCAGATGGCCCTTTCTTCAAAGATGGAACCAGGAATGTGTTGGTCTCTACCCTTCCTCCCCTTACTGAGAGTTGAGGAGCAAGGAGTGGGGTGGGATTAGGAAAACTGGGACATCAAGAGCTTTCAGAACACAAGGATTGGCAAAGCTAGAAACCCTACAGTAGGCAGTCAGGAAGAGCACCACAACTGTGAAAGTCAGCAGAGGAGAGCAGTGAATAGGATCAAGAGTTCAAGAGGGAGAGCAGGTGGAGAGCACATAGAGAATGGAGTTACTCCATGCGCTCTAAGACCAGCTCTGTTTCCAGCTGACTTTCAGTAACCACCATGAGTGTGATACGTGGATGGAGCAGTCCAGCTGAAAGGATAGGACATGGGACGTAAACAGAGGCCATGGGTTAAAACACACAATGCCCTCCTTTTTTGGGAAGATCTCTGAAATAAAACATATTATACCTGCCTCTCCAGGACATTAAGATATGTACTTCCAATACTTTCCTTATTACCATTCTATGCTTACATATTCACTTTCAAGCAATGATCAGTTTCATTTGATCAATGAAAACCAAATTTTCAGCTAAACGTAATTCATCTTAAGCAGATATCCACACAAGATGAAAATGAAATTATGCGCTAGGTGCAGGGGCTCATGCACGTAATTCCAGCACTTTGGGAAACTGAAGTGGGAAGATCCTTTGAACTCAGGAGTTCAAGATCAGCCTGGGCTACATAGTGAGAACTCACTTTGACAAATAATAAAAACATTTAGCTGGGCATGGTGGTACATGCCTGTGGTCCCAGCTACTTGGGAGGCTGAGATGGGAGGATCACTTGAGCCCAAGCAGTTGAGGCTGCAGTTAGCCATGATTGCGCCACTGCACTCCAGCTTGGGTGACAGAGTGAAACTCTGTCTCAAAAAAAAAAAAAAAAAAAGGCCAAGCGCAGTGGTTCACACCTGTAATCTTAGCACTTTGGGATACTGAGGTGGGAAGACTGTTTGAGTCCAGGCGTTTGAGACCAGCTAGTGAGACCCTGTCTATATTAAAACAAAACGAAAGAAAAAAAGAAAATGAAAATGTTTTTCTAACTTCATCATCATCATCATTAAAGAAGATCTATAATTTGAAATTAATCTCCCAGTTACTTTTTTTGTAAAGGCAGAAATGAGATTTTTTCTTAAGGCTTTGCAGTTCTTTTCTTATAAGCTGAGGATATATTCTTTTATAGTCATGTCAAGGCCATCACCACTGGTTGTCATGGAGATGGTTAAGGCACCATGGCAAGTGCCCCTTTAGCATGCCTGCTTTCCTAAGGACACGATGGCTGGTGGTGTTGGTAGGGATGTAAGAAGAGGGAGGAGTAATTAAAAATGATGGAAGTAACAAGCACAAGCAAAATTACTTCTTAAATTATAAGGAGAGATTTCACAATTTTATTTAACATGAATAAAACAGATAGGCACTATCTCAATAAATGACCATGGGTGGGGTGTCCCTGTGGGGAAGCCAGGTTATGGTACTGATTCTAGTAGGGGTGGCCCAGCACATCTGGCAGCCTGGACTGTCTTTACTGGCACAAGCAAGAAGGGGCCGGTGGGGCTGAGACTCTGGTCTAGGAAGCACGTCCAGACGGTAGCGACATTGCTGTTGCCTCTGTCCCAGTTAAGATTAGAGCCAAGGGCACCTTGAGAGCACTTTCTCCAAAACTCATTTCACAATTAGGAAAAGCAAGGCCCAGAGAGTTTCTGGGACTTTTTTCCCCCTTATTGTGAATCCTGAATGTATAAAAATTTGAAAAAGTAAATAATTGACTTGAACATAAAGGTCCTAAATATACAAATCCCAATAGTAAATGAACAGATGGGAAAATATTTAGCTTCACTAATAATCAAAGAAATGCTAATACAAAACTGGCGTTTTCTTTCCTATTTTTACAAATGTAATGCTAATGCTTAGAAGCAGAGGAAGTATGAGAGACTTGGGACCTCTCGTTCTCTCAGGGACCACACAGATTGATCGGTGCAATCTTCCTGAAGGGCATTTTGGCAATACGTGTCAATATGTGTCGAGAAGCTTAAAAATGTACATTCAGTTTTTGACGCAGCAGCTAGAATTTTAGAAATGTATCTTGTAAGCATATTGTAGAAGGACACAATTAGCCACAGGTTGTTCATTTTTTAGATACAAGATATGTGTTCTAAAGCATGAGACTATTTACACAGCATATTCATAAAATGGGATACTTGTCACTGTAAAAAAATCTGGGTTCATATTTCTATTTTTTTCTTATTTTATTTGGGGGGTTTTCCAGTGACTTGTAACACTTCGTCTTCCAGATTTATTTCCAAACTTTCTTTAGCATGATTTGCATTGGAAAGAGCAATGAGCTCTGGTGGCACAAGACGCAGACTGAAAGTCCTCCTCCTACCCGTTTCTAGGGGTGTGGCTTCACAACATTTCAGCTCTCTGAGCCTTTGTTTCCTCACCTGTAAAATGAAGTCAGAAATAATACCCAAGTTGGAGGTATGTAGTGAGGATTCCTGAGCTCGTATGTGAGAAAGGACCGCATAAACTCTTACACCACCCAGAACTCATGATTATGGTAATTTCTTCTGAATACAGTTGAAATGACAGCCAGAGCCCTCCCCTTGCTATAAGTAGGATTATTCTCAGAGAGTGCATTTGCTGCTCTTCGGTCTGTGACAGGACAAAATTCCTGAGCAACCCGAACCTCTGTAACCCTGACCCAGAGTCTAATGCAACTTTGGCACCCAGGGAGCCTGGACAACAGACAACAGTGAGAACATCCCGTGACCGCGCCTTTTACAGCCACTAAATAGGGACTAAGACTAGACCCTCAGCAATGAGGGGAGTCACCTCAGACATCAGCACACAGCTCCAAAACTTGGTGGGTACGGCTGTGATTACTGCCATAGCCATGTGTTTCTTGTCGTATCTGCTACATTTTAAAAAAAAAAATCACTTTTTAAAACTAAACAGAATTTATTCACAAAGGAAGCTTTTATATCACTCTAATAAATAAAAATAGAGTCATTTGCTAAAACAGAAGTCAACCAAAACACATGCATGATGATAGCAAAACAACGATATTAAATTCTAGCTAAACATTCTTGCCTTCTGAAGCTTTGTCCTAAGGACTGTTCTCAGTTAAAGAGAAAAGTAACAAATGTTAGAAAGCTGTTAAAGACAGGCTAGCTCCGATATATGAGAATTTCTCCTTGACATATAATTCAAAGGATAAAAAGAGAGTTAAAACATGATTACCCTTTTTACTAGTGATTTTCTTTTAAGCCTGTGATTCCTAAAGTCTTCTCTCATAGGGGTTCTGCAACTGCTTTGCGCCCGTTCTTTGAGAAATGATAACATAGTTAAAACCTCCTACCACCTCCCTGCCCCTCTTATAGATGTGAAAACTGGGCCCAAACAAGAGAGGAAACTTGTTCAAAAACTATCAGTGAATCAGTGGCTGAGCTGGGATAAGAACCCGGTGCTTCTGACTCCCAGCTCCATGTGCCTTTTACCAAACACCCCAGTGGATCTTGCAAGAAGGTTTGGTTTTGAATGATAAACAACATGAATAAAGCAAAGCTCTGAATTACTAAGTCTTTTGTCTTGGAAAAATTATAGCTGCTTTTTTTGCATTTCTGGTTCTGGATTCAGAAAACAGACCAAATAAATAAATAAATAAATAAAACAAAAAACCCACGCCTCCTTCAAAGAACATGTATTTTCAATTATAGATGTTCTTTGACATGACCTATTTTTAAGCATGGATTTCAACATGTAACTGAGAACAACAAAGATAAAGCTGTTTTATCCAGTACCTCTCACTGTCCGATTCTAATTCAATATTGTCATTATTGCCGTACTGGCATTGCACTTTGTATTTGTGCATTTCCTTATGTATCTTACATTTGCAGTGTGTTTTCATACACGTCAACCCACTTGCTAGTCATCCTAACCACACGAGGAAGATGCTATGCTCTTCGTGGGTACAGCTGAGGATGCTGAGAATCTAGAACAGCAGCTTGGCCAGGGTCCCATGGATAGGAAGGAGAGGGATGGAGACCAGGACTCAAGCCAAAGCCAAAGTCTTTTCATTCCCCTACGTTGCCTCTTCCCTTCCTTGCCACCAATTTCTACCACTGTATATATGCACTGGGAGTAGCTGTGTTGGGACCGAATGATGGGAGGGAAAGGATCATGAGTTGAAAATAACTAAGAGTCCCCAGTTGAGAGTCTTTGGACAGAAAGGATTTACCTGGGGTAGTTTTAAGAACAGAAAGGGCTGTAGGAAAGGAGGCTATGACAGATCTCAGACCCTCATTAGAAGGAGACCATCAGCAGTTTCTTCTTACAAAGTGCAGTTATGGTTTGCAAAACCTCAGTGAGATAAGCCACTTCCTCAAAAAAGTTTTTCCTGATTGCTCAAACAAAGTTATGTCTCTGAGTTATGGTCCCCTGGTGTCCTGCTCTTTTCTAATAATCTTAATAGATTTAAATTACTTATTGGAGTGATTATTTTGGCTTAATATCTGACTCCTCCACTTTCCCGGAAGTGTCACAGTAGCTGGGACGTATTTGTTGATTGCCCACTGTATCCTAGTGCCTAGTATTGTGCCTGAGCCATGGTCGGTGGTCAATTAGTATTTACTGACTGAATTAACACCCTGTGAGAAAGGTAGAGGAGTTACTCTAAGGCGCATGCCATAGCAAGGTCATGGAGGCTGTGTAGTGCATACGTTTTCAAAGTGTGGTCTGGGGACCCCAGGAGTCCTCGGCAATCTTGCAGGGGGTCCTTGAGGTCGAAACTATTTTTGTGATAATACTAAGATGTCATTTGCTTTTTTCACTCCCATTCTCCCATGAGCTTGGAGTGGTATTTTCTGGGGACTGTTCGATGCGAGATGATGTTGTACTCGGATGACAAACGGAACGTGTGCTTGTGTATTCTTGAGCTTTAAAAAATTCACAGTTTTAATTTCTAATATGGTGATTGATATAACCCACAGAAACAAAAGCCCTTTGGGATCCTCAATACTTTTCAAGACTGTGAAGGGATCCTACGACCCAAATGTTTGAGGGCTGCTGACAGGGCGTGAGCACACCTAGCATCCAAAGGCCTGGGTTCAAATCTGGAATGTGTGTGTTCTTAGGTGAACTACATAAGCTCCTCGTGGCTTAGTGTCCTCATCTGCGAAACAGGGTAACAATAAAACTAATAAAACAATAAAACTAATCACAGGCCGGGCGCAGTGGCTCAAGCCTGTAATCCCAGCACTTTGGGAGGCCGAGACGGGCGGATCATGAGATCAGGAGATCGAGACCATCCTGGCTAACATTGTGAAGCCCCGTCTCTACCAGCCTGGGTGACAGAGTGAGACTCCGTCTCAAAAAAAAAAAAAAAAAAAAAAAAAAACTAATCACAGTGGCTCACGCCTGTAATTTCACCAGCACTTTAGGAAGCCGAGGTGGGCGGATCACCTGAGGTCAGGAATTCGAGACCAGCCTGGCCAATATGGTGAAACCCCGTCCCTACTAAAAACATAAAAAAATTAGCCAGGAGTGGTGGCAGGTGCCTGTAATCTCAGGTGTTCGGGTGGCTGAGGTGGGAGAGTCTCTTGAACCCGGGAGGCAGAGGTTACAATGAGCCGAGATCACGCCACTGCACTCCAGCCTGGTGACAGAGTGAGACTCTGCAGTCTCAGAAAAACAAAACAAACAAACAAACAAACAAAAATACCCCAAAAAACTAATCACACGAGGTGTAAGGTTGTTGAGAGGATTAAATAGGAGTTGATTCCTATCAACAGTAACTAGAACACTGCCTGGTACACAGTGTTCTTCGAAGATTAGCTAGCATGGAGGCCCAGAGACATTAAGACTGGTTCAAGGTCATACTGGAGTGGGTGCAGAGCCCTGAGCCATTGATTGGTAGGACTGAGGGTTCGTTTAGCTCCTCCCATAGCTGAACCAGGCGGTGGGGTGGGGATGGGGGGTGGGGGGTGGCTTTCTCCCACTGCTGAACCAGGAAGCCAGGAAGAAGGAGGTGTGATTGATGACTGCACAAGCAACCAATCCCTGTCTACAGGGCCTGAAAGAGGTGCTCAGCGGGAGGAAGACAGCCCCAAGGACAGGGACTTGGCCCGTTCGCCTGGGAAGGGAAGGGCTTTTGGGCACTGGATTCTGGCACCTGCCTCCGAACGCAGCAGCGCTGGCCCTGGTCAGGGAGAAGCTTCGATTCCTGGAAATGCACATCAGCACATTTGTTACTGTGTTATCAGCAAAGTGCAGAGGCAGCCAGAGAGCGAGGGATGAATCCTGTTCCTCGTGATGGAATGCCCTTTTGGTCAAGTATGAGAAATGTTTTAGGAATGAGTTCCTAGCCCTGGTGTGAAAACAGATGTTCGATTCTCTCTGTCTTTTTTTCCTTTCCCCTCTGACATAGTTCAGGAAGCCGGGGCAAGAGTCAAACGTTTGAGCCGCTCAAGGGTAAAGGCCCTGGAGTGATGTCAGGAGAAAAGCTTCCAGGTCAGCCTGCAGGAACTGGGAGAGCCTCCATCCAATCCCCTGTTCTGCAGAAGAAGAAACTGAGGTCTGCTTTGAGATGGAAGGAGATGTCCATGATCACACAGCTTGGCCAGTGCTCTCTTTGGCTAATTAATGCCCGATATGAGATTGGCAACAGTCACAAAATTAGGACAGACAATCTTGAATGGGTCCATAAAAAAATGAGCTTGGGAAAAATGATGACAAGGGCAAAAGGCCTACCTACAAATTTATTTTTTATTCTTTAAAATAATTAAAATGTCCTTTTTTTCTCAAAAATAATGTTTATAAGGGAATAGAAGCACCTATTGAGGGTATTCAGCCCCCACATCTGCCAGGTTGAAGACCTGACTCATGGAAATAGGTCAGGCTTTGGTATCAAGAAGAACTAGGGTTAAAAATTCTGGATCTGCCATTCAATTGTTGTGCGATCTTGGGCAAGTCTCTGAGCCTCAGTTTCTCCTTTATAAAATGGGGATCATGAT
Organism: Colobus angolensis palliatus; assembly: GCF_000951035.1. Lineage (NCBI taxonomy): Eukaryota > Metazoa > Chordata > Mammalia > Primates > Cercopithecidae > Colobus > Colobus angolensis. The sequence goes on from NW_012115999.1 coordinate 3,465,307, forward strand.
GCTTTCTTGAAAGGAGTGTTGTGAAGAAAGTAGAATTATGGCTGTTCACAGTGGTTCAGGCCTGTAATCCCAGCACTTTGGGAGGCTGAGTGGTTGGATCACTTGAAGTCAGGAGTTTGAGACCAGCCAGCTTGGTCAACATAGTGAAACCCTGTCTCTACCAAAAATATAAAAAATTAGCCAGGTGTGGTGGTGCACACATGTAGTCTCACTTCCTGGGGAGGCAGAGGCAGAAGAATCTGTTGAACCTGGGAGGCGGAGGTTGTAGTAAGCCGAGATTGCACCACTGCAATTCAGCCTGGGAGACAGAATGAGAACCTGCCACAGGAAAAAAAAAAAAAAAAAAAAAAAAATAGAAAGAAAGTAGAATTACTATTAGAAGCTGACTATTTTAAATATATTGATGTGCCAAACCCTATGCCATATTCTTTCATGGATTATATACATTGAATCCTCCAAAGAACTCAATAACTATTAAGTCTCATGCTACAGATAGGGAAATGGAGACTTAGTGAGGTTAACTACCTGCCCACTTAAGGTCACTGAGGCAGTAAGAATTAGAGGTGGGGTTTGAACCCACACCATCTGACTCCACAGCCTGCATTAACCCATGTAAGTTGCCTAGGACAACAGCAGCACATGTAAGCCGATATTGGTGCCATGATCTGAATGTCTGTGTCCTCCTTTGCCCCTCAAATTTATAGGTTAAAATTCTACCCCCAAGGTGATGGCATTAGGAAATAAGACCTTTAGGGAGTGATTAGATCATAGGACAGAGCCCCCATGAACAGGATTCATCCCCATACAAAAGAGGTTGCAGAGAGCTAGCCTCCGTCTATGAAACAGGAAGCAGGCCCTCACCAGACACGGATCTTGGATTTCCCAGCTTCCAGAACTATGAGAAATAAGTTTCTGTTGTTGATAACCCTGTCTATGGGATTTTCTTAGCAGCCAAAACAGAGCAAGACAATTGGTATTATTAAAATAATCATATTTCATTTCACTTGGCTTACGTAGCATCACAAAGGCCTTATCACCCTGAGATCATTATTGAAAAGAAGTCAGGAAAATAGTACCATGAAATATCTGAAGACAAAATCCAAAGTCTCTTTGGTATGTGGGATGAGGAGCTGTTACTGTGGTTCTAACCTAGGAATGCCACCTTGAGGAGTTTGAGAAATATAAATGAGTTCTCCTGAGTTAATTTCTGTATCATAAAATTAAGGATGGCAATCCTACATTGAACCCCTATTATGGATATTCCCAGATGAACTAAACTATCTTATTACTGTGCTTTGAGCAGGAATTACACAACCCAGTGGAGAAACATTGGTTATCTCATGCTGGTCACAAGGTTAGGTTGGCGTTAATATAACTGTCTCGATTAAAACAAATGGATCATTACTCAATAAACATCTTTGTTGTTGCTATTGGTTGCATCCTTTTTCAGTACGTGTGGTTTATAAGAAAGAAGTCACAGTAGGGTCCCTCCACGATGACAAAGTTGGGAGCCACTCAACTGAGAGTTGCAGCTATTTCAGGTTGTTGTTGAAAATGTATGTATTTATTAATTTATTTTATAGAGATGTGGTTTTGCTATGCTGCCCAGGCTAATCTTAACAAACCTCTGGGTTCAAGCAATCCTCTGACCTCAGCCTCCCGCGTAGCTGGGACTACAGGCACAAGCCCCTGGGTCCAGCTTATTTCAAAGTTCTTTTCTTTTCTTTATTTCTTTTCCTTTTTCTTTGATTTTCTTTTCTTTTCAAGATGGAGTCTCACTCTGTTGCCCAGGCTGGAGTGCAGTGGCGTGATCTTGGCTCACTGCAGCCTCTGTCTCCCGGGTTCAAGCGATTCTCCTGCCTCAGCTTCCTGAGTAGCTGGGACTACAGGCATGTGCCACCACGTGCGGCTAATTTTTCTATTTTTAGTAGAGACGGGGTTTCACCATGTTAGCCAGGATGGTCTCAATCTCCTGACTTTGTGATCCACCTGCCTCTGCCTCCCAAAGTGCTGGTATTATAGTTGTGAGCCACCGTGCCTGGCCTTCAAGGTTTTTTTCTGAGCAGAGATTGTCCACATTGGCAAGGAAGTTCAGAAAATGATGAATGATTAATTGATCTCTGATGTCTACAAAACTCCTGATTACTGAAAAGAAATGGAGTACATCTGCTCCACTGCATCATTAAAGGAACAGGTAGAGCCAGCCAAGAGAGTAGACAGGACTTGCTCAGGATTGCCGGGAAATCCAGGGAGGTTTGGGGCTCCTGAGACCTTGTTCTTTTCTCAGTGGTTTTCAACCATCTTGAAAGAAACCAAGAAACCAAGAAACATCTTGATGAGTTCTACAGAAGAGTTTTCTGAGCTCTTTGGACAGCAAGCCCTTGTTATTCAACAACCTGTGAAAGCTTCCCTGAGAAAGTGACTTAAACTAAAAAATAAATACATACAACACATAGAAAATTATATCATAGGTGTACAGGTCGATGAATTTTTATGAACTCATTCAACCAGCCCCCAGATAATAAAATAGGACATTACTAGCAACACAGAACCCCACATACCATGCTACCTTCCAGTACTTACCACTCCTCTAAGGGATTACTACAGTCCTGACTTCTAACACCAATATGGTTTGGATGTTTGTCCCCTCCAAATCTTATGTTGAAATGTGATCCCCAGTGTTGGAGGTGGGGTCTGGTGGCAGATGTTCGGATCATGGGAGCAGATCCCTCATAAGTGGTTTAGCACCATCCCCTTGGTGATAAGGGAGTTCTTACTCTGAGTTCATATGAGATCTGGTTGTTTAAAAGAGAGTGGCACCTTCCCTCGGACCTGTTGCTCCCACTCACACCATTTGACACCAACTGCTCCCACTTCTGCCACGACTGTTAAGCTTCCTGAGATTCTCACCAGAAGCCAAGCTGATGGTGGTGCCATGCTTGTACAGCTTGCAGAACCATGAGCTGCCTAAAACCTCTTTTCTCTATAAAGTATCCAGCCTCAGGTATTTCTTTATAGCAATGTAAGAACAGCCTAATATAAACACTACAGATTAATGTTGCCTGACTGATCTTTTTATAAATGAAACCTTGAGTGTACATCAGTTAAACCTGTCTGACTTCTTTCACTCATGATATGGTTTGGCTGTGTTGTCACCCAGATCTTATCTTGAATTGTACTCCCATAATTCTCATGTGTTGTGGGAGAGGCCCAGTGGGAGATCGTTTAAATCATGGGAGCAGTTCCCCCATACTGTTCTCATGGTAGTGAATAAGTTTCATGAGATCTGATGGGTTTATCAGGGGTTTCCAATTTTGCATCTTCCTCATTTTCTCTTGCCGCCACCATGTAAGAAGTGCCTTTCACCTCCCACCATGATTCTGAGGCCTTCCCAGCCATGTGGAACTGTAAGTCCAATTTAAACCTCTTTTTCTTCCTAGTCTTGGGTATGTCTTTATTAGCAGTGTGAAAATGGACTAATAAATTCAACATTATGTTTGTGGTATTTATTCATATTTTTACATGGAATTTTAGATTGTACATTCTCACTGCTGGGTCATATTCTATTCTAAGAATTCATTGATCTATTCTACTGTTGATAGACATTTGGTTACCATGCATAATACTGTTGAGAATATTCTAATGTGTGTCTTTTTGTGCATGTGTGTCTTTTTGTGCATGTGTGACCACATTTCTATTGGGTAGATACAGGAGTGAAATTGCTTGGAGAGGTGAATTTGAACTGAATTTACCTTTCCAAAAAGGGTAGGGGGAAGCTATTGCAGCAGAGGGCAGTGTCTATGCACAGGGATATAGTACAAAAGGGCGAGAAACATCTAGGGAACAGAATGACTCAATGGGTTGGACATATGATGCCCATGAAGCCTGAGCAATGGGATGCTCTCTTTTCTGGGATGACCCGCCTGGGATGACCCGCCTTTCCCTCCTCACCGTTAACTCCTTGTTCTTCAGTCATTTCTAGAGCAGCTTTGAGTTCACCATTTCCTGGAGCTTTCAACTGTCTTGAGTTAGTTGCTTCTGTCTAGGTAGTTACCAGAGTTTCTATAGCCTGCTGTGATTCTAGTTAACACAGCACTGCCCCCACCATGCTGGCCTTGTCTGTTGACCCACCCGTCTCCTCATTAGGCTGTGAGTTCCTTGAAGGGCAGAGCAGAGTTGGCTCAGTATCATCTCTTTGTATGTTGGACCCACTCTGTCCTATCTCTGTCCTGCTTTCTGTCTAGGAAACTGACCTCTCTGGACTGCATCAAGAGGCACACCCTCTCCTTTGCTTCTGACTTTGGCCAAAGAAGAAGCCTTCTCAGAAAACCAGAGGTAGAGATGAGAGTGAAAGCAGGTGCAAACTGCCTGGTCTGCAGGGTTATCTTGAGTTGGCTGCATTCCCAACAGAAGGTTGTAGTTTCTCTCCAGGTAGAAGTCCCTCTTCAGGTCTAGAGATACAAAAGTCCCAAAATTTCTAGGCTCAAAGTACTGCACTATCTTTGTGGTTCTCCTACCATTCAACCAACCCTGCTCACATTGTCTTAATTTATATGTGCCATCTGCTGGGGCCCTAACTGAAGCATGCATTTTATTCATCTCCATATCCACCTAGCACACTGCTTGGTACATGCTAGGCATCAAGGAAGGTTTATTGATTAAATAGAGAAGTGAGAGAGGCTGAAGATGTAGAAGTTGACCAGTAGCCAATAGTGAAGAACCTTGAATATCCTTTTGTGAAGTTTAGAGTTTAATCTTTAAGAGCGGGTGTTGCAACTTCAAGTATTGTAGGGGCCAGGCAGTGAGGATAGAATTGTGGCATAGTAGGAAGTAAGTGATGTCTCTTTTATACTTGTACTACTCAGCATCAGCACATTCATGCTCTGCAAGAATTTGGACCTGGAATGGCCAGATCTTCTGATTTTTTGAGAAATCAGAAATCAGAATTTTAAGTGGACTGCCAAGTTTTAAATGTTGTCAATATTTAACATTTAAAAACACTTCATACTGGCAAACAAACATGTGGCTGCCAATTTGTAAGCTCTCTGTAGCCAGTAGGAACCCACTGGACAGTGTGAAGACAGGGAGTGAGATGGTCACATATCACACAGTGCCACGAAAAAGATATCCGCAATGGATGAGCTGCAGAGACCAAGGGCCTTTGATCTCCATTTCTGAAGTGGTTCGAATGTGCTGAGAGGTGCTTACACTGAGAACTTGAATCTTTCTCCATGATGGATAATTTTTTAAAAATCAGCTTTTAATTCTAAAAATAGTGTTTGGTGGATTTCTCCACTTTAGTCAGGTTCCCAGCCACTTTCTCTATTTCTGCTTCAAGCTAGGAGCTCTGAGTTCTTTTGGGTTTTATCAAATTATACACTGTGCAAAGGCATCATTTCACCAACAGATGGACTTAATGTGCATGAAAATACATGCCTTTTAAAGAAACTAAATTAGTAGTTCCACTTCTTTCCTCTTTTATTAAAGACAGAGTTCTAGGAGAGCTCTCTGCTATAAAGTCAGACTTTATAGACATCAGCAAAATGTGATTTATTTGGATAGAAATAGGACGGAACATCAGAGAAGTCTTTTGCAACAGTGAACCTGCAGGTTTTAAGCAGAGATTAGAAGGATGCTGGCCCCTGGACCCAGACTGGTTTAAAAATCAGAAGAGGGAGAAGAAAAGCTTTCAAATGTAACTCTTTAAGAGTTGAAGTTTCCCTTGAAAGAATGGGTTGATGGGTTCCTTCCATAAAAGGCAAAATGGTATGAAAACTGGAAATTAAATGAAGCAGGAAGGTGCCATCCATGGAGCACTGGAACTGGAATAAAAAAACCTGGGTTCTGGTCCCAGCTTTATCATTAACCCATCCTGGCTCATCTCACAAGTTCCCTCTCCTCTCAGACTCTCTGATTTCTCATTTAGGATGTGGAATCTGTCTACTCCACAGCATTATAGTGAGAGAAATAAAATCAATAATGTAAAGAAAAGCACCTTTATTTCCATGCTTTTGTTGTTTATGTATCTATTTATTTATTATAATGATATGAACAATAATGAGCACATTCTCACTATGAATTTCAGACAATATGCCATCAGTGCAAAAGCTGGTTTTGTTTTCCCATTTTCCAATCCCAGAATGATGAGCAGTAATCATTAGCAGTTTGATATGTATGTGTCCCTGAATTTTTGTATAAAATTATATACCTATAGACATACATTTTCATCACATAAGTAACATTATGCTATACATACCACATGTTTTGTTCTACTAAATAAAACATTCTATGTCAGAATATACAAATCAGCCACATTCTTTTGGAAGGTTTCACAGATGCCATAGTTTGGATGCACCATGATCCTTTTACCCATTACCTATGAATGGGTAATATGGTGCTTCTAATATTTCACTGTTACCAGAAAACGCAGTGGATGCTTTTTCATACCCATGTGAAACTATTTACCTTGGGTAGGTATTAAGAACTAAAACTACTTGATCAAAGGGAATACACATTTAAAATTTTTATAGATACTGCCAAATTGCCCTCCACACAGTCCACTGATGTGTGATCCTACAAGAAGTATTTAAGAGCATTCCTTTCACCTCTCTCTTCCTGACACTGGGATAGTATTAGTCCTTTAATTTTTACCCATCTGATGAGTGAAAAATAGAATTTTGCTGTCATTTTAATTAGCACTTTCCAGATAACTAGCGAGGCTGGTAGCTTTTCAGACCTTTACTGGCTATCTCTAAAGATGAGTATCTTGCTATGTGTTAGAATAACTAATATAAAAAGCATGGCTGTAGTAGAAAAAATGGTGTATGTGAGAGACAGATTGGCTCATGTTCCAGCTCTTGCATTCATAAGCTTGGTGGCTTCTGGCAAGTTACTTCACTTTTTCAGGCTTTAGTGTTCCCATCTGTAAAGTGGGAAACATACTGTTATAGTCTGAATTTTTGTGTCCTCCCAAATTCATATGTTGAAGCCCTGACCCTCAATGTGATGGTATTTGGAGACAGGGCCTTTAGGAGGTAATTAGGTATAGACAAACGAAGCCATGTACAAGCCAGGAAGAGGGCTCTCACCTGAAATCAAATTGGCTGGCACCTTGATCTTGGACTTCCCAGCCTCCAGAGCTACGAGAAACAACTTTCTGTTGTTGAAGTCACCCAGACTAAAACATTTTGTTATGGCACCCTGAGCCAATTAAGACAAATATTATACCACCATTCCCTTGACTGAGGATTGTTATGAGAATTAAACGTGAATGTTCATGGAAACTTTTTTGTGACAGTGTGTTAGTCTGAGTTCTCTAGAGAGAGCCGATGGTACAGTGCAGTCTGAGTGCAGAGGTCTGAGACCGAGGAGAGCTGATGGGATCAGTTCCAGTCCAAGTCTGAGTCTGAAGGCAGAAGTCCTATGCTCCAGCTGGAAGGCAATCTGGCAGATTTTGTTCTGTTCAATTCAGGGCTTTGACAGGTTGGATGAGGCCTAAGGGCAATCTGCTTTACTTAGTCTACTAATTCAAATGTTAGTCTTACCTAGAAAATCCCTTACAGAGAAACACAGAATACTGTTTAACCAAAGATCTGAGTACCCCATGGTCCATTTAAGTTGACTCATGAGTTTAGCCATCACATCTAGACAAAGATATGGATTTTATTGTTGTTCATTTAACCTGCTGGGGAAAGAGTGATTTCCAATCCTCATCCCCTCATCATTCTCTCCCTATTTAGTATGCACTGATAGTCAATGACTGTGTAGCTGTTGAAAAAGCACATTACTATCAAAAAGTGGAGTCTGCCGGGAGCGGTGGCTCATGCCTGTAATCCCAGCACTTTGGGAGGTCGAGGCAGGCAGATCATGAGGTCAGGAGATTGAGACAATCCTGGCTAACATGGTGAAACACCGTCTCTACTAAAATACAAAAAATTAGCTGGGCGTGGTGGCATGTGCCTGTAGTCCCAGCTACTCCAGAGACAGAGGCAGGGGAATCGCTTGAACCTGGAAGGTGGAGGTTGCAGTGAGCTGAGATTGCACCACTGTACTCCAGCCTGGTGACAGAGAAAGACTCCATCTCAAAAAAAAAAATTTTTTTTAAAAAGTTGAGTCAAACATTTTCTGTTTTGCCTTTATTAGTGGTGAAAATTATTTTGTATGGGGAAGAAGGTTTGGGATGGATTTGGACAAAATCTCCAGATGTGAGTGCCTTTTTTTTTTGCTCTTCTTCCTAATGCACAAGTATCTGACCCAACACTTCCTCTGTAAAGAGACCCCAGAAGTTCCCTTCCAAAGGCAATGCACAGGTATAATCTCCTATCGGCTCATGGGTATATCTTGTTCTAGACACTCTCTTTTCTCTCAGACTAGCTTGCTGATCCTCACTTGCCATTTCTCTTTAAATCTTCTTGAGACAGAGGAGTTATCTTATTCATCTCTGCAATTCCCAAAGGGCCTAGTATTAGTCAGCCAGTAGGGGCTCCAGAATTATTGGCTGAATCCTGACGATATAGAAGTGGACATTCTGCCTGACCTATTTGTGTGTATTTCCTTCTCTGAATATAAACAAATGAGGTATTAGAGCAGTGGCTCTAAGCAGCTTCAAAACTGTAGCTGCATAAAGAGCCACCAGCAAAGTTTGTAAAATTCTCAGTCCCCAGGATGCACCCAAGGACCAATTAAGTCAAAATCTTGGAGAGTTAGATGCAGGCATTCTTGCTTTTTAAAGCTCCTCAGTTGATTCTAACTTGCACCCTCTGCCGTAGAAGTTAGATTGGGTCCTCTCCAGGCTATGGGTTATCAGCCTAAGAAGACTTTTCACACTGGATACCAGATAATCTCTTGCTATAATAATGTCCTTAGAAGGAAAACTTCGAAATTTTTTTTTTTTTTTACTGTTCTCCAACCTTCTATCCTGAAAAACTTTGTAATTTTATAAAGAAGATTCAACTCATAATAGCAATAGTAATTTTATTGCAGTCCAAAGTTCAAAAGTTATATTTCAGAAATGAGGCCTTAATCCAAAGGAGAACAATATTTGGCAGAACAAGGCTGTAAAAATTTACCAGCAAGCAAGTAAATAAAGAACCTAAGAGTCATAGAGCACATGGCAATAAAGAAATGTTAGCCTAGTTGCCTTTTACCAAAGACTAGCCCTCAAACCAACATTGCTGTTAATCTGTCACTATCTGGAGAAGCTGGCCTGGTGGTTTGCCACAGATTAGATTGTGCAAAAAAGCTATCAACCTGCTGTTGAGCCAGAAGGCAGTTAGAGGAGGTATGGAAGAGGAAGAAGAAAGATTGCTCCTAGTGAAATCCTGCTCTGACTCCCTTAAAGTGATTAGATTCATTGAGAAAGAGTATTCAATCTCCTGTGCAGAATTACTGAAATTACATTTTGTATTTGCATTACCTTTGAACTATATGTTCTGTAGCTTGTACATGCATATGCATTTCATTCTTACTAGAACAGTGTAAATGGTGCACAAAACTAACTCAATTGTTTTAAATTCACTTCTTGATATGTGAACATTCTACCAATGCTGTCTACCTTTGGCTCACTGATGAGTAAAGATGGTCTAAAAGGAAACCAGGCTAAATGGTTGCCTGAAACAGGAAAGCAACACAAGCAAGAAAACATATGACAGGTTTTATTGGCCATTTGAAGTAAATTCTGCTTCCAATAAAAAGTATGGTCTCTTAGAACAGCCAGCGCCCCCAGCCCCTTGACCCCCAGGCTTACCTAGTTCTAGAAATAATACTCTTGCCTCGTACTTGTTTGAGCCTCCTTGAGCTTCTACATACTGTGGGTCTGCTGGAATTTTGTGCTCATGAGGCATGGTTGGCACTCCATGTGAATATGGCAGCAGGGAACAGGGGGCACACAGATTGCCTGAATCTATTCTGGTAACCTGCATGTTCCCTTGTTCATCAGACTTTGCTTAGAAAACACACATTCAAAGCTCAAACTATTAAGAATTTCATGATGATGCCAACAAAGCATTAAACCAAACAAACCCTTCTGAGTGAGGGTTCTCTGGGGCTGCCCAGGTTGCACTGCTATGAAGCTGACCCTGAGTACAGTGAAGGAAAATGCACTGCAGATGAAGTGACTGCAGCATTTCAGAAAGGATTTGGCAATTTGTGTGATATTCATGCCTAACAGACTCATACTCCATTTCTGGGGATGTATCTCAATGTTCTAATTAAAGTTTTACTTTCAAAGTTGTTCATGACAGAATTGCCATAAGAGAAGTGAACAACCAGTTATAACCTAAATATGTAGTTTAAAAAGATTAATTAAATAAATATTTCCTTGATAACGTATTATGCATCCAGTAAAACTCATGGAGTCTGTGTCAAGGCATGGTGATATGGTTAGGTTTTGTGTCCCTACCCAAATCTCATCTTGAATTATAGTCCCCATAATTCCCATAATCCCCACAGTTCAAGGGAGAGACCAAGTGGAGGTAATTGGATCATGGTTTCCCCCATGCTGTTCTCGTGATAGTGAGTGTGTTCTCACAAGATCTGATGGTTTTATAAGGGGCTCTTTACCCTTTGCTCGGCACTTCTCCTTGCTGCCTTGTGAAGAAGGTGCCTTGCTTCTCCCTTGCCTTCCACTATGACTGTAAGTTTCCTGAGGTCTTCCCAGCCATGCTGAACTGTGAGTCAATTAAACCTCTTTCCTTTATAAATTACCTCGTCTTGGGCAGTTTTTTTACAGTAGTATGAAAATGGACAAATACACATGAGAAAATGTGTCTGCTTAAATGTTAGTGGAAAACAAAAAGATGTACTATTTCATGCTACAAACTCTGATTTCATATTTATATATTTGAAATAATATATAGATTATATATGTAAAATATATATCTGTATCTTCAAGTAAATGTTAATCAAATACTTCACAGTCTTTGGATATTAGATTATAGGCACTTTTCTTTATTCTTTATTTTAGTTCCTACGTATTCCAAACTTTATTGTATGAGAATTTATTTCTTAATTACATTTTGTTTATTTGTTACAGTCTGATCTTTCTGATGCTCCATAATTCTTTAGGGCTTCAGGATAATGAAGACATCACCATCAGTCAATTTCGCATGTTTCATACAGTTTATAATGTGTGACATTTTTAGACTTTTTCTCAAAAAAGCAAAATTGTGATTGAATGATCTGGCAGGGGAGACTGGAGAAGGGGTCAAGAGGGTTCACTGAAGAGAGGAGGCATTTTTTTTCTGCCTGAATTTTCATTGCCCTGTGTATTAGTCCATTTTCACACGACTGATAAAGACCTGCCAGAGACTGGGAAGAAAAAGAGGTTTAATTGGACTTACAGTTCCACCTGGCTGGGGAGGCCTCAGAATCATGGCGGGAGGTGAAAGGCACTTCTTACATCGAGGCAGTAAGAGAAAATGAGGAAGAAGCAAAAGCGGAAACCCCTAATAAACCCATCAGATCTCGTGAGACTTATTCACTATCATGAGAATAGCACGGGAAAGACCAGTCTACGTGATTCAATTACCTCTCCCTGGGTCCCTCAGAATTCCGGAAGATTCAACTTCAAATCTGAATGGGGACATGGCCAAACCATATCATCTGTATTAGGGTAGAGTTAATTGAAAGTGCTTTATGATGATGCTGCTGAACTTCAAATAGCCTGAGTATTACAGGAAGTCTATAGGGCTGAGACCAAAAGGACCTAGGTTTAAATCCAGCTCTACCTTGTTCTCTTTGTTTTCTTTTCTTTTTTTTTGGTCGTGAAAAACACATGCTATAAATTTTACCATTTTTATGTGCACAGTTCAGTAATGTTAAGTATATTTACATTTTTTTGAACATTCACTAGGCTTTTTAAAAAGTCTTTTTGAGGTATAATTGATCTATTGAAAAAACTGTACATATTTAATGTATACAATTTGATGGGTTTAGATGTGTGCATCCACCCATGAAACCACCACCACAATCAAAGTAATAAACATCCATCACTGTATTAATCCGTTTTCATGCTGCTGATAAAGACCTACCTGAGACTGGGAAGAAAAAGACTTTTAATTGGACTTACAGTTCCACATGGCTGGGGAGGATTCAGAATCATGGTGGGGGGCGAAAGGCACTTCTTAGATGGCAGCAGCAAGAGAAAATGAGGAAGACGCAACAGCGGAAACTGCAGATAAACCCATCAGATCTCGTGAGACTGTTTCACTATCACGAGAACAACAGGGGAAAGACTGGCCCCCATGATTCCATTATCTCCCCCGGGTCCCTCCCACAACACGTGGGAATTCTGAGAGATAAATTCAAGTTGAGATTTGGGTGGAGACACAGCCGAACCGTATCAATCACCTCCAAAAGTTTTCTGTGTCCCCTATGCTTTTTTTTTTTAGAAAATATGGAATGCTTCATGAATTTGCATGTCATTCCTGGGCAAGGACCAGCCTAATATCTGTAGCATTCCTATTTTAGTATATGTGCTGCTGAAGTGAGCATTTCAACTCTTTTGTAGTGGTAAGAGCACTTAACATGAGATTTATCCTCTCGACAAAATGTTTAAGTTTACAATACAGTATTGTTAACTATAGGCACCATGTTGCACAGCAGATCTCTAGAACTTATTCATCTTGCATGTGAAATGTTGCAGCCATTATGGAAAACAATATGGAGATTCCTCAAAAAATTAAAAAATAAAACTACTATAGTACCCGCAACCTCACTTCTGGCTATATATCCAAAAGATTTGAAATCAGGATCTCAAAGAGATACTTGCCCTCCTATGTTTATTACAGCATTATTCACTGTCTTAATTTATTTTCTACTGCTATAACAAAATACCACAGACTGGGTATTTTATAAAGGAAAAATTTATTTCTTACAGTTCTGGAGACTGGGAATTCCAAGAGCGTGGTGCCAGCATCTGGTGAGGGTTATTCCCTGGTAGGAGGTATCACATGGTGAGTGAACGTACGAGACAGAGAGAAAAGTGAGCTGAACTCATCTTTTTTTTATTTTTTTTAATCAGGACCCTACTCCTTTGACAACTAACCCACTCCCATGATAACAGTATTAATTCATGCATGAGGGCAGAGACCTCATGACCTTATCATCTCTTAAAGGTTCTGCCTTTCAATACTGTTATACTAGCGATTACATTTCAACATGAATTTTGGCAGGGACATTCAAATGATAGCATTCACAGTAGCCAATATATGGAAACAACCTTAATGTCTGTTGATGAATGAATGGATAAAGAAAATGTGGTAAATCCACACAATGGAATATTTTTCAGCATTAAAAAAGAAAGAAATCTTTTCATATGCAATGACATGGATAAACCTGGAGGACATTATGCCAAGAAAAATAAAGCAATCATGGGAGGACAGATATTGTATCATTCCAGCTCTAACTCTTATTAGCTGTGTGATTTTTGAACCTAAGTTATTACAGCTGTAAAATAGGAATTATACTCCCGCCATAAGAGGGTGAATGAGAAGACACCATCAGAATATTGAACTGTGCACTGTGTGCACTGAATCTGTCTTGGAAAAGTCACTCTGTCAAATGTTGGTTGTTGGTTGTACCACAAAGCCTCATATTCCATATTCCTCTGGGGGATTAGCGGGCCAAGGTTTGGCCAGTGAAATAGCAAATTAGTTTCCAAATATATTGTTTCCAGGAAAATTATCTTTTCAAAACAGTTATGGTGTTTCATGTCTCACAAACCACAGAGTTTATTGTTCATCATTTCTGCTTCACAAGGAGTGCTCTTTTTTATGTTTTTAATGTATTCCAAGAAAAATTAAAGATGTTTCCATCACGGTTAAAAAAAGAAACAAACCACCTTTGAATTCTAAAATGAGACATAGGCAGCTAGAAAACTTTTATTCAACATTGTAATAAGAGTAAGTCTGCTGTGGTATTGTTTGTTCTGCATCCAATGACTGATTCATCGACTCACACGCTTAGCATCTGCTGAGTGACTAAAGCTGAGTATAGGGGTGGAGAGATAAGATGAGTGAGGTGTGATTCCTCTGCCCTCTCTTTCCTGCACCTTTTTATCCAGGAGGCAGGCTTGTAAACTAACAATATGTTAACTGTGCACAAAAGATTATAGGAGCCGTACCTGGGGGTGCCAACTCTGGCCGAAGAAGTTGAGGATGGTTTCCATGGGATGGATCTCAGCTCTCCCAAAGCCCTTTAGAGCTCTTACTCCTACAACACCTTCATCATGATGTGGTGTAGATACAGGCTGACTGCATCCTCAGGGCATGCACTGCTGGTCAGACAGGCAGGTGATTGAAAGACATTCTTCTTACCACTGTCAGCAGTAGGACATAAAGCTTTGTCAGGAGGCAAATTGAAACTGTTAGCAAAGCAAAACCTGGGAATTCCAGATCCTGCGTCCTTATGTGCCCAGTGTAACTGAGAACAGCCTTTAGCAAATGTACAAATGGGTTCACTAGGCTAGAGAAATAAGACCTTTGTTTGTGAGTACAGGTTGAGTATCCCTTATCCGAAATGCTTGGGATCAGAAATGTTTTGAATTTCAGGTTTTTTCAGATTTTGATATATTTGCATATATGTAATGAGATATCTTGGGGATGGAATACAAATTGAAACAAAAAATTCATTTATATTTCATATACACCTTCAGTAAATAGCCTTAAGGTAATTGTATATAATATTTCAATAATTTTGTATTTGAAGCAAAGTTTGTGTACATTGAACCACCAGAAAGCAAAAGTGTCACTATCTCATGTTGATACTCAGAAAATTTTGGATTTTTGAGCATTTTAGATTCTGGATTTTCAGATTAGGGGCATTCAATCTGTGTTTTTAAGAGATTGCTGGATGAGGGGAATAGTCATTTTCTGATCACCTAGATCAGAATCACTGTGGATGCTTGTTGAAAAGCAAATTCCAGGTCGGGTGTGGTGGCTCACACCTGTAATCCCAACACTTTAGGAGGCCGAGGTGGGCAGATCGCTTGAGGTCAGGAGTTTGAGACCAGACTGGCCAACATAGTGAAACCCCGTCTTTACTAAAAATGCAAAAAATTAGCGGGTCGTGGTGGCAGTTGCCTGCAATCCCAGCTACTCGGGAGGCTGAGGCAGGAGAATAGTTTGAACCCGGGAGGTGGAGGTTGCAGTGAGCCAAGATCTCACCGCTGGACTCCAGCCTGGGTAACAGAGCGAGACTCCCTATCTCAAAAAAAAAAGGAAATTTCTGTTCTTCGTAATAGAAGAACTGAGTCACAATCTCTGGGATTGTGACCTGGCAATATGTTTTTGACCAGTTTCCTGGTTATTTTTGCATACAACCTAAGATTTATGAATCACCAGTACAAGAGAAAGAACATATAGCTCAAAGTCAACAGTTCTGGTTCTATGGGTTGGGCACATCATTTTACTTTTCTGAGCTTCAGTTTCCATGCTGTAAAATGGGGCTTGAGAACAATATTTCCCTTGCAATGTGGGGTGATGTCACCTCATAATAATAAAATGCCTTGCAGTGCTAAGTCATTGTTATTACTTTTCAAGACAGTACATTTTCTTTTCAAAGAGCTTTTAACTGAATGAAAGTCCTTTTATAAATTAGCTGAGGGGCATGTGGAACAGTCTTTAAGGCTTCTGATCCTAGTTCTAACTTTGGAGATACTGTCAACATAATCAATTTGCATTGAATACAATATGGTTTTGATATACAATGATAAAGACTACCTGGGATTTCTTTATGAGTCTAGTCTAGGAAGAGATGTGTAAACAAATAATTTCAATGCAATTTGAAAATAATAATTATAATGGTCATAATAAAATATTTAAATCAACAATTATTATAATTAACATATTTTGAGCATTATGATGTTCCTGGAACTCTGCTAAGAGATTGTATTTTCTCATTTAAGCCTCATTATTACCCTGTAAGATGGGCATTATTATTTACATTTTACAGATCATAAAATTGTGGCCCAAAGAGGTAGAACGACTTGCTCGAGGGCATACAGTCATAAATAGAAGAGTTCAGATCCAAATCCACGTCTTGGTTGGGTGTGGTGGTTCACACCTGTAGTTGTAGCACTTTGGGAGGTGAGGCAGGAGGATTACTTGAGGCCAGAAGTTCGAGACTAGCCTGGGCAACATAGTGAGACCCTGTCTCTAAAACAAAAGACCAAAAAAAACCCCTTAAAATCTATCTGTCTGATTCTATCTTTCTCC
>NW_012115999.1:3481570-3505760 GCF_000951035.1 Colobus angolensis palliatus
AAAAAAAACCCCTTAAAATCTATCTGTCTGATTCTATCTTTCTCCTCTGTCTATTGGTCTATAGTTTCCAGCAAACTGTTAGGTTTGCATTTGCAGCACTTTGGGAGGTGAGGCAGGAGGATTACTTGAGGCCAGAAGTTTGAGACTAGCCTGGGCAACATAGTGAGACCCTGTCTCTAAAACAAAAGACCAAAAAAAACCCCTTAAAATCTATCTGTCTGATTCTATCTTTCTCCTCTGTCTATTGGTCTATAGTTTCCAGCAAACTGTTAGGTTTGCATTTGCAATTGTGAGACCTAAGTCCCTAGACTGAAAGAATCCTCCTTAATGGAGTAATTTTCAAAATCTTGACAGTAATCCACAGTGAGAACTTGATCTTACATCATGACCCAATGTACATACACACATACACAAAGGCACACACGTGTGTGTATGTATACCTGTCATAAAAAAACACTCAATACTCATTTTTACTATGATGGTTTTTCTTTTCTTCCTTTTGTTTCTTTCTTTTTTTTTTTTTTTCTGAGATGGAGTCTCACTCTGTCACCAGACTGGAGTGCAATGGTACAATCTCGGCTCACTGCAACCTCCACCTCCCAGGTTCAAGTGATTCTCCTGCTTTAGCCTACTGAGTAGTTGAGACTACAGGTGCGTGCCACCACACCCAGCTAATTTTTGTATTTTTAGTAAAGATGGGGTTTCACCATGTTGGCCAGGATGGTCTCGATCTCTTGACCTCAGGTGATCTGCCCACCTCGGCCTCCCAAAGTTTTGGGATCACAGGCATGAGCCACCTCACTTGGCCTTCCTTCTGTTTCTTAGAAAATGTTTGTGGTGACTCCATTGATCTGATTACTTTTTGATGGGTCTGACTTATGGTTTGAAAATCCCGCCTTAGGGGATATTGAGACCAGGTCTCTCTTTTATAGATGTGAAGACTGTGAGGGCAAACAATCTGGGGAGGGTCTAATTGGCAATCAGCAGGAATCAGCTACCACATGGCTAGCCTAGAGTTTTGTATTTTTTGTTTTTTTCCTATTCATAGGTTCTAAAATGACAGTCCTGTTAACAGAAAGAACAATCACTTTGTGGTCCAGCTGCCCTTGATTCAAATCTGAATTCCACCCTGTCTAGCTATATGACTTGATGTATGACTTCATCTCTCTGAGCCTCTTTCCTCTGTGGACAAGGGGGGTAACAACACCAATGAGGAGACTTGTGAAGGTGAATTGATATTAAGACCCAGTGCCTGGCATACATTATGTGCTTAACACAGGGGAGACACCGCAGGTAACTGGGGGAAATGTTAAGTAAGAGACAGCGAAGACTGAGAGTCATTTGTTAGGTGGTCATGAATGCAACCTCATTGATTTCCAGAATCCAGTGCAGCCTTAAGATTTGAGATGCGGAGATAACATTTGTATATGTTTAGCAGTATGGTTCAGTGGGGGAAAATGTTGGCCTTTGATCCAAACAGATGTGGCTATGAATCTCAGCTCCAGAACCTTCTAGCTTCAATCAACCTGTTTCTTCATCTGTAAATTGAAATATTAAAACTTCCTTCAGATAAGTATTGTGGGATTCACCAAGGAATTTTACCAGTATTTACCCCTTCCTTTCATAATATGACTTAGAAATCTTATGGATCACCTTTGATTTTACCTTTTTATTATAGAAATTTTTGAACATACAGGAACGTAAAAAGCATGCATGTACTGATCCATATACACCAACTTTCCTGAATTATGGACCTGTTTGCATTGAATAGTTTAGTCTCTCCCCACAGTTGGCTAACATAGTGCCTAGCTGATCATAAGCATTCAAGAAATATTTGCTGGTTGAATGAATGGACAGGAGGATGAAGAATGACAAACCTCACTTCTGTCACCAATTACTTATAGCAGGAATCCAAACTCAAATGACTTCAGGGGCCAGACAGTTAGTGTAACTGGGTGAATTATATTGGGGTAAGACAATAAGGAGTGAAAGAGACTGTGGAGAGGATGTATGACTTCTAAAGGAACTTGAACTTAAATAAATTTTAACACTCTGTGAAGGTCCACTCTCAAAAATCTGTGGGCTATCCATGATCTCTGATTTGTAGAATGCCTGTTACATGATTTGCACCATGCTAGACGTTGAGACAAATATATATCATGGACCAGTGAAAGGTAAACTGGAGAGTCCCACAGACCTAATCACAAGTGTAACACTCACCTGCTAAGTTGCTTTGGTTCACTGAGCCTCAGTGTTCTATCTGCAAATGCAAGTTATGAGACTAAATTTGCAGGATTGCTTAGGAGATCATGGTAGATGGTAGCCTCTGAGATGACCCCCAGTGATTCCCCACCTCCTGTTACTCATGCTCTTGTGTGATCTCTTCCCCTTAAGTGTGGGCTCAATTTAGAGAGTTGCTTCTAATGAATAGGATATGGCAGAAGTGATGGGATGTCATTTTCAAGATTAGGTTATAAAAATTGTGGCTTCTTTGTTGGGTGTTCTTGCTGTTGCCTGGATTGTTCACTCTGGAGGAAGCCCTGTCCTGAGGGAGCCCTCTGGAGAGGCTTATGTGAGTGAGCTGGGGAATGAATTTTCTAAGACCTGCCAATAACCATATGTGGTGAGCTCAAATGCAGATCCTCATCCAACTGAGTCTTCAGATGACACCACAGCCCCAACCCACACCTTGACTGCAACCTCATGAGAGAACTTGAGCCAGTGGCACCTACGTAACCAACACTCACATTCTCAACCCGCAGAAACTGTGAGATGAGAAATATTCGTTGTTTAAGATTGCTCAGTTTTGTTGTGGATTTGTTACTTAGCAACAGAAAACTAATATAAGAATCAAATAAAATGATATATATGAAAGCATGTAACTCGGTGCTAAAGACATGGTAAGTGCTTAATAAACATTTACTTGTTATATGTGGTAACAGCCACTAAACAAGAAGTCTTGATACCCTATAAACAAATACTATGGCAAAAAAAATGTACGTGGAGTATAGGAACCTGAAGGAGAGAGCTTCCAATACTGGAGTCAGAGAAAGATTCACAGAAGAAATGAGTATTGGGTTACATAAGATGACTAAGAATATGAGGCAGAGAAATAGAATAAGAGTGTGCTTTGTAGGGGGAACAGCCAAGACTAAGTAGTGAAAATAACAAGTGTGGATGGTGTGGAGGTTATACGGCAGGAGATGAGATAGGAGTCAGACCACAGAGGACCCTTATTCAGTAAATGTGCTTTATATTTGATTGACATTTCATTTTAGGATGCTCACTAGAATTGCATACTCAGAGAAGTAGGAGAGACCGTGGAAGTAAGGTAGTTCTTTGCCCACCTCCACTCTTTTCCAGGTAGTCGTCAAGGGAATGTTAACTAAGATATTCACTAAGGGCTGGCATGGTGGCTTACGCCTGAAATATTTGTACTTTGGGAGGTTGAGGCGGGAGGATCACTTGAGCTTAGGAGTTCAAGATCAGCCTGGGCAACATAGTGAGACCCCCGTATCTACAAAAAAATACAAAAATTAGCCGGGCATGGTGGCATATTCTTGTAGTCCCAGCTCAGCTACTCTGGAGGCTGAAATGGGAGGATTGCTTGAGCTTGGGAGGCAGAGGTTGCAATGAGCCAAGATGGTGTCACTACACTTCAGTCTGGGTGACAGAGTAAGATCCTGTCTCAAAAAAAAAAAAAAAGTTATTAAGGTGTTTACCTAAGTCCATTGACAATTATTATTATTATTATTTTTTTAAGAAACTGATGTTTATTTTCCATCAACCATTTTTCCATGTTGCTTAAGAGGCCGTGCAAGAACAGCTTAAGACCATTCAGTGGTTGCTCCTACCCATTCAGTGGCCTGAGCAGTGGGAGCTGCAGACCAGTCTTCCGTGGCAGGCTGAGCACTCCAGTCTTCAGTAGGGAACTGCTGAATAGGCACAGAGGGCACCTGTACACCTTCAGACCAGTCTGCAACCTCAGACTGAGTAGCAGTGAACTCAGGAGCTGGAGCAGTCCATTCACCCTGAAATTCCTCCTTGGTCACTGCCTTTTCAGCCGCAGCCTGCTCTTCTTTTTCAATCTCTTCAGAATCTCTGTAGAAGTAGAGATCAGGCATGACCTCCCACCGGTGTTCACGGGAAATAGTGCCACGCATGCGCAGAACTTCCCGAGCCAGCATCCACCACATCAGACCCACTGAGTGAGCTCCCTTGTTGTTGCATGGGATGGCAATGTCCACATAGCGCAGAGGAGAATCTGTGTTACACAGAGCAATGGTAGGTAGGTTAACATAAGATGCCTCCGTAAGAGGCTGGTGGTCAGCCCTGGGGTCAGTAACCACAAGAAGCCGTGGCTCCCGGAAGGCTGCCTGGATCTGGTTAGTGAAGGTTCCAGGAGTGAAGCGGCCAGCAATTGGAGTGGCTCCCGTGGCAGCAGCAAACTTCAGCACGGCCCTCTGGCCAGTATTCCTGGAGGATATAACACTGACATCAGCAGGGTTTTCAATGGCAACAATGGCACGGGCCGCCAGCAGAAGCTTCTCCCAGGTCCTCTTCAGATTTATGATGTAGATGCCATCACTTTTCCTTTTATAGATGTACTGTTCCATCTGGAAGTCAAGATTGGTGCCACCTAAGTGGGTTCCTGCTGCAAGGAACTTAAGGACATCTTCCTCCTTCATTTGCAGGACATCAAGGGCTCCGGACATTGTGAAAAGTTTCCCTTTAAGTTACGACGGGAATCTGAAATGAGAGCAATCCAGAACAACGCCGTATGGACCCCTCTGTAGCGGGGAAAGCTTTTTTTTTTTTTTTTAGACAAAGTCTGGCTCTGTCGCTCAGGCTGGAGTGCAGTGGCGCGATCTCGGCTCACTGCAAGTTCCGCCTCCCAGGTTCATGCCATTCTCCTGCCTCAGCCTCTCAAGTAGCTGGGACTACAGGTGCCTGCCACCACGCCTGGCCAATTTTTTGTATTTTTAGTAGAAATGGGGTTTCACCGTGTTTGTCAGGATGGTCTCAATCTCCTGACCTCGTGATCCACCTGCCTCGGCCTCCCAAAGTGCTGGGATTACAGGCGTGAACCACCGTGCCTGGCCATCTTATTGCTAAATAGACAAGACATGCAGCCGAGGAGGTTCATTTGACCCAGGTCATCTTGTACGAAAGTCCATACTTCGCACTTCTGCTGGCACTGCTTTTGTTCTGTAATAAAATCATGCTCCTCTTGAGCAGCTGGAATTTCCTTTAATCTGACAGACATTATGAATCACACATCCCTGATAAGTGTTTCCTACTGTGGAAAACTCAAGTTAATTTGTGTCCCAACTTCCTGCTCTACCTTGCTGAGAATCAGTCTTCCTCTGACTTCACGCAACTATTCTAACTTAATTTTGCCATTCCCATTACTTTCTAAGACTATTTTCATTGTGTTGTATTGCAGATTTTTTAAATAGCTACTTCAAGTTTTTTTGGGGAGTGGGATGTGGTAAACATAAATGTATATAAAGGGTTCTATTAATTCTGTGGAAATGAAAATGAGGAAAAGAAAGAATGAATCTTCACCTCCCTCAGCAAATACTTGAATTCCTACATTCTTAGGAAATACTACAAGAAAGAATGAAAGGTTTTCGGAGAAGACAGACGGTTACTTTTATCACATGCACAATTTGAGGTCCTCTGGAAACAGAGCTGTCCAACACTGAATTGGTTATGTAAGTAAGGAGCTCAGGAGTAAGGTAGATTCTGGAGAGAAAGTTTAGAAGTCATCACCCCGGTTGTTGAAGCCAGTGGAGGAAAGAGTCAGTTCTTTAAGAGTGGTGGCCTAGCCTCAGATGACAGCAATAGAAAGAGAAAAGATGTATGATCCTTTAACAACGCAGAAATTATCCCATGACTGATGGCATACACATGTACACTACCCATTCACCCATGCAGCTCACAAGTGAATTATATAACACCACATTGACACCTAATTTTGAATCATACGAATAGACATGAAGTGCCAATTTACACTCGGCATTAGAAATTCTTTCCAGGATATGTAGTTTTTATAGATTCACTTTCTTTTCTTATTGAGTTTATAAATCATTTATTTCCCTGTGGTTTGAAAACAAACATGCAACATTATTTGGAGAAGTGATGGTCTGCTATAAAAGCTAGATGGTCAGTACTAATGGGGAAATTTTGATTGCTTCGGGGTTGTTCTTTTCCATGCCTGGCACATGCAAGATGAAGCTAATTTGTATTATGAAATATAATGCGTTCTCTTTTTATTTTATTGAAATGCTTTAAAACTTAAGATCAGAGCTGGCGTAAGACTATTTTCCAAGTAAAACACCATCAAGTACAAATATTACCAAGAACCTCCAAGTTCCTTGTTAAGTGGCCTATACATTTACATGAAAAGGGATTTTTAAAAGTTTCCTCTATTCCTTACTCCCCACTCCCTCACTCAGTGCTGGTTAATTAACCAATCATAAAGAAAAAGATGAAAGTATGTGAACCTCAAATCCTTGTGTTCTGGAAAAAAAATATAGTCACAGAATAATGAAAATAAATTTCAACTAATGAGAACCAGGAACAATGACCACTGGAAATAGTGAAAACAGTTGGATCAAACAGGTAAAAACTTCCCAGAAAATTAGCAGTGTATTGGTCTGGCTTTGCTTCTGTGTCTCCTTAAGGCCTGTGTCTTGGTTGGATGAATATTGGTGGGAGCAGTGGGGAGCTCTTTTCTTCAAAGCACATGGTTTAAATGTTCTTTCAACTTTGTTGGCTAACAGGTTGTTTAATATCCCTGTTCACCAGGCTTCCATCTCTTTGCATACATACTGAAAGTCCCTGCCTTCTGCTGCAGTCCACCATCTTGAAACAGCCTGTCCCTTATTCAGCCAGCATAGACACTCTATCCTCCCTGATACTGCATAGCAGGGAGATGAGGTTTAGAGTTGTATGACTTGCTTGACTTGGAAGTGGAACTGGATTTGTTCCATTTTAAATGCTGCCTGTGGCAGTCTATGGCAGGCAAAACTTTTGTCCTCTTTCTAGGTATTAGGGTGGGATAAATTTGCCAGCTTTCTTTGCAGTTAGGTTGGGGCTTGCGTTGAAGTTCTTGCCAATGGAATGTGCACAGAAATGGTGTCCATTAGTGGTTCTCACGCTATAATGTGTATAATGAGTCATCCCATCACTCAGGGATCTTGTTGAAATGCAGATTCTGATTCAGTAGGTCTTGGGTGAGGCCCATGATTCTGCATTTCAATAACCTCTTAGTTAATACCAGTGCTGCTGGTTTTATGGACAACACTTCAAGTAGTAAGAACATACAACAATTCCAACCTGGCCATGAAATATCATGTGCAGTCTTCCAAAATTTCTCAACCTTATCTGTACAGCTACAAGCAAAGGACTTGGAATGGCAGAGTGCTTCCCTCAATGAATGGAAGGAGACTGGATCCCTGTGTCACTGACTGGAAGAGCTCTGCTAAGCACAGCTGCTAGCTCATGAAAGACTGTGAGGAGAGTAAGAGGTAACATTTTATTGTGTTAAGTCATTAATGTCAGGGTTTACTTGTTACTATAGCGTGGCTTCCTCTAACACTTCCTTTTATCAACTGCCTTGTCTGAGTCTTTCCTTGACTCATGATTTTGAGTTAACTTAGTAAACTTACCAAAGACCGAGTTTGCCCCAAGAATAATTATAGGTGCTGGACAATATAAAAAGATGAAGAAGGTGGAGTCATTTTTCCTAAGGAGCTAGGAGAGGAGATAAGAAATGGGATCAAATAATGAACAAGTTTCAAAGGGATCAGAATCCAGTGAGACCTGCTGCCTGAGCTCTTAGGAGAGAAATGGAAATCCTAGTTGTGGACATCAGGCTTTCTAGAAATGGTTGTACCAACATCAGCCTTGAAAGGTGAGTAGAGTTTGAATTTATAATGATTAGGATAAGAGCACATTGGAGGAGTTAAAGTCAGGAAATGTCAGGAAGGTACACGGGAAATGTGGGACTTGCCCTTGGGATCCAGTATAGGGTGAAGATTTGGAGTCAAGGTATATCCAACAGAAATGAAGGTCAAGGTTGTATCACAGAATACTCTGAATGGTAATTTGAAGAGCTTGGATTTATCCTGAGAAAAGAAGGGAACTCTTGGGTTTCAATAGGAGTGTGATCTCACTGGATATAATGAGGAGGAGTATGTGGCTCTGGTACCACACTGTCCCTACTCCCAGGGTCTGTTGCAATAGTTCAGGTATAAGATACTGAGGTCCAGCAAACTAACACAGGAACAGGAAACCAAACACCGCATATTCTCACTCATAAATGGGAGCTGAACAATGAGAACACATGGACACAGGAAGGGGAACATCACACACTGGGGCCTGTAAGGAAGTTGGGGGAAAGAGGAGGGGGAACATTAGAACAAATAACTAATGCAAGCAGAGCTTAAAACCTAGATGACTGGTTGATAGATGCAGTAAACCACCATGGCACATGTATACCTAGGTAACAAACCTGCATGTTTAGCACATGTATCCCAGAACTTAAAGTAAAAAAAAAAAAAAAAAAAAAAATTAAAAAGAGGCTGAGGCCTGAACATAAAGATGAAAAAGACAAGGAAATTTGACAACATTGGGAGAAAGACAGAGAAGCACCTCCCCATTCTACTCCATCCCCATTCAGAAACCAGGGTGCTGCATCTCTGAGATGTTGTGTCTTGACACATAACCATTGTGTCTCAGTTACATGTAACGAGGTCAGCAAGCCATGGAGTTAGGTCTCAGACCCCTGGCTTCTTGCTCTAAGCTCACTATGTTTCCACTTGAGTACAAGGTTGTCACCAGTGTCATAGGTGCCCTCTAAAGTTGTTCTCGGTGAGCTGGATCTAAGTACAGCATAATTCACATCTTGCAATGTGACCACCTTTGCAAATTTAACTTCAATAGTTTTGAGTCACCCAGTTGGGAAATTTATTGGAACTCTATTTCACTATGACTTGCCAACATCAAGTTTAAGACACACTTTAATAAGACATTGACTACTCTAAACATGCTTCCACCAAACCTGCTGCTACTTCTTTGGGATCTGTACCACACCTGGGTGAGAAGTTTTAGGCAGTCTTCTTTCCTCTTTCCCTTCCTTCCCTTCTCTTCCCTTCCCTTCCCTTCCCTTCCCTTCCTTTCTCTCTTCCTCTCTTCCTCTCTCTCTCTCTCTCTCTCCTTCCTCCCTTCCTTCCTTACCTTTTTTTCAGACAGGGTCTCACTCTGTCACTCAGTCTGGGGTGTAAAAGGGAGAACTTTCTGCAACTGTTGTCAGACAGAGATTTGTTTCACTCTTATGTTTGTCACTTCCTAACCATGTGATCTGGAACAAATAATTTAACATTCTGGAGCCAAGGTTTCTATAGTTTAAACTGGGGAGGTTGATTACCTGCCAAAATTATATGAAGGTTCTGTGAGATGATGGTGATGAAGTTCTGAGCACAGTGCATTGCACCCAGTGCCGAGAGTCCAATCAGCATCCATGCTGCTGTCTCTATCCTGGGTATACTAATGAGAGCAAGGTTAGCTGCTCTAATGAACAAATCCAAAAGTTTCAGTGACCTTAAAGTAATAAAACACTATTTTTCACTCACCAAGCTGTTGATGTGGATGTTCCTGGTTGCCAGAAAACCTTTCACATGGTGAGTCAGAAACCCTGCCTCCTTCTTCCTGTGGCTTCTTTCTTACCTAAGATGTGAAAAGACAGGATGGAGAAGGGATGCCTTGGACCAGAAGTGAGACACATCACTTCTGCTCATTGTTGTAAAGTGGTCACATGACCACCCACAAGAAGCAAGAGGTGCTGGGAAATATAATCACTGACATGGCAGCTACTTCCCAGTGACAGTTCTACACTATGGAAGGGAAGCAGTTAGCTGTCTCTACCGTAGGAGGGGGAATTCTGAGGCAGGACTGGGATATGGGCCAGGGAGCTGGGTTTATAGTGGTGAAAACAACATGTCAGATTCACATTTCTTTCCTCTCTGTCTCTTCTAGAGCTCAATCCAGCAGATCCTGTCCCACTTGGAACCTGGCTATGAGTGAGAAAACATCTGTGGTTGGAAAATGGGGCTGGTGATTCAGGCCTGTTTGGGACTTGAAGAAGATGCTCTTGAATGCTTTGCTCAACAAACACCTCCCTTCTGCAAGGAGGTGAGGGGTCATCTGTCTGTCTACTTTGACACTTTCACCCAGTGAACTTCAGGGCTTAAGACACCTTCCCCATAAGTTGGACTGAGCTCGGCACAAACTGTCCCTGAATTTGACCATAACTGACTCACCAAAGGTCTGAATAGGGGAGAAGGCAAAAGCAGACAAACAGGCACTGAGTACTTTGCCATCCCAGACCTGTGTCATGTAAACAGGCTGTCTGCTTCACAGCCAAGGAATGAGCCCTGGACATGGGTCGGAACTGGAGCCTTAACAGCTAATACCCAGAGCCTTTGACTGTGGACGACTGTATTCAAAGGGGCAGGCTGCCCACTACTAGGGCATGGAGGAGAGGCAGGATATGGGGAAAGAGTGTGGTTTTGGAATCAGACACAACTGGTCCCCGCCACTTACTCAGCCTTGTGACCTTGGATGAAAAAGTCTCTTATTCTTTCTAAGGCTCAGTTTCCCCAACTGTGAAACTGACATAACACTATGGACTTCAAAAGGCTTTACAAGCAAAACAATTTATAAAACAATTTATTCAGGCACATAGCACATAGATATATAACTAATAGTTTTTCCTCTGTTCCTTCGACGTGGAGGAGAGGCATCTGTTGTCTCTTCAAGTTAATTAATTTGAAAATAATAGCAACCATTTCTTAAATTCCTCTTATGAGCCATTTAGTTTTGCAACAACTGCACGATAGACAGTATTATTCCCATTTTACAGATATGGATATTGAGGCTCAGGGAGTACACCACATATAGTGACTTTGATCTTCTCATTGCCCTGACACTGAGGAGACAGAGATAACAAAATCAAAAGGAACAGTTGGAGGAAGAAATGTCAAATATAGGAGGCTGGAAGCATAGTCTCTAACCTCAGTCTAGCCTTGGATAATAGCGTTTTCATCTTGCTACAGCTGTAGCAGACACCAGCTGGGTGCCCTCCCCTATTTTATTCGTTTGTATGTTCATTGAGCAATTTATCTATTGCTAATTCCTTAGCAAGCATTTACTGTGAGCTTCCTTTTATTATTACTATTATTGTTATTCATTTTAGAGACAGGGCTATGCTATTATGTGGCGTAGGCTGGAGGGCAGTGGCTATTTACAGGTGTGATCCCACTACTGATCAGCATGGGAGTTTTGACCTGATTCATTTCTGCCCTGGGCCCATTTGCCCCTCCTTGGGCAACCTGTGATGCCCCACTCCCAGGAGGTCACTGTATTGATGCTGAACTTAGTGTGGGCACCCCATCGGCCCTGCACACTACAGCCCAAAACTCCTGGGCTCAAGTGATCCTTCCACCACAGCCTTCCCAGCAGCTGGGACTACAGGTGCAGGCTATTGTGCTCAGCTACTGTGAACTTCCTATGTCCTCAAATCCTGCTACTCAAAACATAATTCCTAAGCCAGAAGCATCAGCATCACTGGGAGCTTACTAGAAATACTGATTCCCAGGCCCAACCTCGGACCAACTGGACCAGAGAATCTGCATTTTAACAAGATCCCTAGGTGATTCACAGCATATATGAAAGATTGAAAATCATTACCCTTGATGCTTTTCTCTTTTTTTTCCTTGTTTTTTTTTTTTTTTTTGAGATGGAGTCTCACTCTGTCACCCGGGCTGTAGTGCAATGACATGATCTTGGCTCACTACAACCTCCACCTCCTGGTTCAAGCGATTCTCCTGCCTCAGCCTCCCAAGTAGCTGATATTACAGGTGCCTGCCACCATGCCCAGCTAATTTTTGTATTTTTAGTAGAGTTGGGGTTTCACCATGTTGGTTAGGCTGGTCTCGAACTCCCAACCTCAGGTGATTCACCCTCCTCAGCCTCCCAAAGTGCTGGGATTACAGGTGTGAGCCACCACACCTGGCCTCCTTCATGCTTTTCTATGTCGGTGAAATACTTATTGGGAGGACTCCCAGTACTCCTACCTTCCTTATTGTGAGTAGAAAAAAACTCAAAAAGTCAAAGTGTTTTTTCAATTCTCTCACTCAAAAATAATCACCACTGAAAAATCCTGTGACCAACTCTGTGAGGATTTCTCCCCACCAACAAGCAAACAGTCAGTTCTGTAGCAGACACCAGCTGGCGACCATGTGACTTGCCCATGTCACTTAGACAATGGTAGTGCAGGGCTACATCCATGCATTTTTCAAAACTTGGCAAGGGGATTTTAATCAGAAAAATCATGCATTTTTTTTACAATTAGAATGGGAGTTTACATTCAAATAAAGGACATTTTCATTAATGGGGTTTGGGAATGTAGGATGTTACTCCCCTGCTACTTCCAAGGGAACTGCGGGAGAGGGTGTAGGAGGATGAGCAAAGTTAGTAAAGAATGGGTGCAGAGACAGTCTTGGAAATGTTCCACTCCTGTTGCTGATATATCACAGCCATCCTGCGCCTTGACTTCCCCACTTCAGCTTGAATGAGCTCACCATGGACCAAGAAAGTGGCAGGTCCTGGATGAAATGCACTGCCTTAGTGTTTGTGTTTCCTCCAGCTTTCAGGCCCATGAGTGTTAGTTGCAGAGCATGTCTCCACTGATTCCCTGGCATGTAGCACAGGCGGGCCAAACAACCCCTAGGGAGGCTTTGTTGCTGCCAGAGTTTTGAGCTGGGTTCTGCCAACCTCAGGAGCCCGGTTTGGAAGCTTGGAGCCTTGTGTAGGACAAAAGTCATTCTGTGGCCCTAAGCTTCGGAGGGAAGTGTTGACATCTTGTTAATTAACACAAAAGCAGTGTTGCTCCCTATACACTCTTCCTTTGGAAGCAGAGAGTGGAGTCAATGTAAACTTAAATTTTAGATTAGGATCCCCAGTCCTCCTTTGATTAGCTCCGTGATTTTTGTCAAAGTCAAGCAACCTCTCTGAGTCTCAGGTGACTTCATTTGTTCAGTGGAATGTTTACATGAGAGATGCTGTCAATGTCTTAGTACAGGCCTTAACTCCAAATGGGCATTCAATAAGTAATTGCAGTTATTGTCCCATTTTGCTACATGAAGGTTACTGAAATATAAACACAGTGTATTCATTACAACATTTTCAGTCATTAGTAATAAAACTCAACTTAAAATTAACCTAAACAAATAAATAACATTTTATGTACTCAGCAAGACCAACTTTAGGTACAGCTGGATTCAGGGATTCCAACGGTGACATCAGGGCCCAGCTTCTCTTCACCCCTTAGTTCACAGTCCCTGTGGGTATTGGCTGTATCCTGTAGACAGGCTGTGGCCACCCACAGCTCCAGGTTCACATGTTTTCCAGCTTATTAATTCCCAATACCCAGTTATCAATCCAGGGAAGATTTTGATTGGCCTTGCTTAGATTACACAACTACACCTGGACCAATCACTGTTGCTAGAGGCATAGAGCACTGAGATTGGCTAATCTGGAGTCACATGACCAACTCTGTTCTGAGGAAGGGGATGTCGGTAGATGTGGAGACTGGCAGCTCTGCTGGAAAGACACAGACTGGAGACCAGCGGTTCTCCAATGGCATTAAGGATGCTGGGCAGACAAAAATAAAGCAGTATCTACCTCAAGAACCTTAGAGAAAGAGGTATTTGCTCCTGACTCCTCCCTAGGTCTCCCTATGAGTCAGTCCTAGTCCGAGTCAATTTGTTTCTAAAGTCATTAAAGATAATTCTGTTGGCTTAGAAATACGTATAGCTTCCAATCAAAGTAAAATAACTTGCAGAAAAGTTGCTGTTGAGCTGTGTGAATCTGAATTATAAGTAGGACCCCCAGGCAAAGTCTGTGACTTTGTCTTAAAAGACATGGAACTCAGGGCACAATTTCACTCCGCCAGCTGGGTGTCATGTGGAAGTCTCCGGCTCCAGTTGCTTTAAGACCAATGCTGTGCACATCAGTATCGAAGGGCACATGGGAACTGTTCTGCCAGTATTCTGAACCGCCCCCCTTTATTTTTTTCCCTCCAAACTTTTCCAAAGCAGTAACAGCCAAACACCCAAAGCCTACCTTATGTCACACGGATAGTTCTTTGACTCTACAAGCTATAAACTTGCCAGCTCTTTCTTGGCAAACATTTGCACATTGTGCTAGCTTGAGGTTGTGAAGGTCAGGATTTGCCTTTGCAAACTGATAAGGATATTTCTGTTTTGATCCCTGTCAGTCCTTCGCAGTGGTAAGAACCACAGTCTTCCTTGTGAGCTTTTTTCCTAGTAGCTATTTTATTTGTTTCACAAATACTTGTCAAACACCTGTTTTGTGTAACAGGCTGTGTTAGAAGACAAAGCCCACACATGTGAGCCAGATGTGAGCCGTCCCTCATCGCCTTGTTCTGCTTCTTCAGACCCTCCTCCCTTTTCCCACCCTTGCCAATGTAGGAAAGGCTTCCAGCACCTCTCTTTACTTGAGTTCTAAAGGGACATGGAGGAAGGAGATTGCTTTGCACACCTTAGCAAACAATTTACAACATTCCTCTGCAACATTTTCATCATTCAAGGTTGATTCTGGGACATGGTCATGTGCTAGAGTCATGAGTTTCCTGCTTTCCCTTTTCCTCAGCCTTGCTGGCCTCAGTTTCTTCCATCCCAGTATCCACTTCCCTCCCCCATTCCCACATATTCAGCAATCTTTTTTATGAAGTAGATCAATTAATCTATACCTGAGCTTTAACCTCTGATCTTATGTATGCAAAAGGCATAGTAATGGTTAGAAGACTAAAGGACCCCCAGTTTCGGGAATGCATGCTCCTTATAAAGCAGTGTTAATGTGATAGCTATCAGGCCCCATTTAGCACCCAAAGGGCATGGCAGCGTTGCTCAAATGTGGACTGAGTATCTCTGCTCCAAAATTCTCAGCCAGGCACAGTGGTTCACACCTGTAATCCCAGCACTTTGGAAGGCCAAGGCAGGCAGATCATTTGAGGTCAGGAGTTGGAGACCAGCCTGGCCAACATGGTGAAACCCCATCTCTACTACAAATACAAAAATTAGCCAGCCACGGTGGCTCATGCCTGTAGTCTCAGCTACTCAGGAGGCTGAGGCACGAGAATCTCTTGAACCTGGGAGGTGGAGGTTGCAGTGAGCAGAGATCATACCACTGCACTCCAGCCTGGGCAACAGAGTGAGACTCTGTCTCCAAAAAAATAAATAAATAAATAATTAAAATTCTGCAGTCCTACCCCAGGTAAACAGAATGAGAATCTCTTTGGGGAGGAGGAGTTGTTCTCAACGCTGTGGGAATATAGGATTCACCTGGAGAGCTTTTATGTTTTTTGTTTTGTTTTGTTTTTCAATTGTCCCAAAGCGATTGAAATATGGAGCCAGGACTTCCAGTCTTTGGATTAGAGGCACCTGCATTTTTACAAGCATCTCAGTGACTCTTACCCAGCTGATGTTTGCATTATGGAAGTTTAGAGGATAAAATACAATTTTCTTCTGGAGTTTGGGGAAGGTGGAGTGAGGAGAAAACTTCCTAGAGAGGTGAGTGGTTTTGTGGGTGAAATTGGGAAAAGTGAGGGGGGTTTCATTAGTTGTGGGGAAAGGGGAACGTGGACAGTTTAAATCATCAAATGTTTAAACTCCAGGTTATTTAAAACAGAGCTAGTGGTAGCCCAGCTTTGAAAGTAGATCCAACTCTAAAATGACATAGTTATTTGCCTGTAAGCCTTTAAAATACTACTTGTCTTTCCCATGATCATACACCCTTTTCCTCCCTCCCAATGAGACAAATTCCCAGGTACAGTCACTAAGGGTCATGGATTTTTCTGAAACTTCTGCCCCACTGATGCAGTAAGTCATGAAAATATTCCAGACATCCCAATATTTAAATCTTCAAATTCCATTTCCAAGATGACCTCTGGCATTTGAAAGTGACGCAAAGGTCTGTTGACAACCGCAAGTTTCAGCTGAGTGTTTAAATAATAAAGCCTCCATTTCCCAGGTGGCCAGTAACACCAGCTCTCATCAGAGTGTGCTGGGGCAGGCATGCACCACACCAAGCCAGCTGAGGCCAAGCCTGATAATGATCAGTCAATACTGAGATCAGGCTGCTGATTGCTTCTCTCAACTTAATGCTGTTTGTTTAACACCAGTGAGAGTCCTTATTAAGGGCTGTTAACACCCTGAAATGCTGTTTGTTGAGCTTGCCAAAGTGATAAGTGATGCTGTGTTTACTCTCTTGTTCTCAAGGCTGATGGAGAAGCCTAAAGCAGTTTTGAAGTGCTTCTCTCTAATGAGGATACTAGTGAGTTCCACAAATAAGTCAATGGTTTGAGGACACAGTCAGGAAGGCTAAAAAAAGTTTGCAAATGTTTGTTGGCTTGTAATGGATTTGCTTGATGATAACCACAAAGCATACACACACACACACACACACTACCCACTCACACACACACATTTCACTGTGTCCAAATACATCTTAAGATCTGTGCTCTTTTACTCTCAGCTCTGAATTTACAATGCAAGTGCTTTCTTTCCCAACCGTGTGAGTGAATTGTGTGTGCTTGTGTTCAGAAGGAGAGAAAACATCAGATGGAGGGAGACATAAAGTGAGTGAGGGACTGCTTCCCCTAAACTCGTGCCCTCTAACATAAGCAAATGCTGGCTTTTCTGGCGAGCTAGCTTTCTTCAGGACTTTTGTCCCCTGTGACTCCAAATGGGTATGCCCATGGAACTTGCTAGTTATTGGGTTGAGGGCACCTCTCCCTTGGTGAAGTATATGTTTCCTCTGCCTGTGAGCTGCGTGCAGTGGTACTAACCACATTCTTAGTGCCTTGACATTAGGTTACCTGTAGCCTCTTGTGGAATTCTAAGACATAACCAACTGACTCCTGCGTGTTTTGGAAGCCCTAGAACCAAAGCTGGAGAGGGAAGATAAGAAGATGGTGGCCAGGTGTATTGGCGCATGCCTGTAATCCCAGCACTCTGAGAGGCTGAGGTGGGAGGATCCCTTGAGGTCAGGAGTTCAAGACCAGCCTGGGCAACGTAGCAAGATTTATCTCTACAGATAAAAAAATAGAAGAAGATAGTAATAAATAGTCATATAATTTATTGCCCAAACCAAAACCTTTTGAGAGTTAAGGGGTATGCAATAAATAATTATGCCAGGACTGCAAATAAGGGCTGTCCTGGGGGGGACATTTGGTCTTCCTGGTAATAAACAGGTTAATATTTATTGAGCCCTTACCTACAAACTAGGAATTTAACTCATGCTTTAAAATACTCTTTAATCCTCACAGTATTATTCTGTGGATGTTTTTATTCCCATTTTAAAGATGAACAAATGAGGGCTCAAGGTGTAATTCGTGTCAAGTTACTCTTCAATCATACCCTGGTAAGGGCAGACGTGAACAAGGATTGGGACTGAAGCCTGTGTTATTCCAAAGTGCACGTGCATTGCACTATTGGCATGATTTCTCATCCTGTAATTCGGTGATTTTTCTTTTCTTTTCTTTTTCTTTTTTTCCAAACTGGGTCCTAAGGAGATATAGGGAGCCAGTTAGCTGCCAGGTGCACGCCTGACGGCGAGGAGGAGACCAGTGAGGAGCACCTTCTAAAGAAGGCTCCATCTTCATGTGCAATATGCTGGCCAACTGGATGGGAGCTCATTTTGGGGAGGGAGGGTTCTCTATTATTGAAAAAAAGAAAAAGGGAAGAAAGACAGGAAAAGAAGCAGGAGGAAGAGGAGGAGAGAAGGAGGAATATGAGGAAGAAAAGGAAAGAAAGAAGAAGGGAAAGGGAGGTAGGGAAGGGAGGGAGGAAGGCAAGAAATAAGGAGTAAGAAAAGACCATCATTCTGATTTAAGCCCCTTATTTTAAAATAGAAAAACTGAGTTTCAGAGAGAGAAAGTTTCTTATCCAAAGTTGCATAACAAATCATAGAGGAAACAATAGTCTGCAAAGTCCAGGTTTTTTTATTTTCAATCCTTCTTTTTTTTTTGCTACACTTTGCTGTGTAGCAAACATATGTTGAGAAAACATGTTGCTGGTGAGAGCTATTTCCATATTTCACCTGTTTTGACATTGGCAGTGAATAGCTGGTCCTTAGGGAAGCTTTTCTTTCAAAGGGAGATAAAACTGTTTTTAAACACTGAGCAGGAAAAGCTGTCACAGATTTTAGATATACTGTGGAAGAGGTTTTAAATAAAGACAAGTGTGTGCATGTTGAATTTTAATCGTGAAATGTAGCATTATTGAAATGCTTTCTTTTTCCTTTTTATCACCATAGTTCTGAACTATTTAAAGAACATTAAATGATACTAATTTAGGTTGGAAAGTGGAAAAAGCTACAATCACTTCTAAACTAGGATCTTCTAAACTAGGATCGGGGATTGGAGTAGAAAAATACAGAATATTGGTCGAGGGAACTCACAAAAATAAAAACATAGCAGAGACTTAAGCAGTCATCATCCCTCTCCACCCACAGAGTCTCCCTAATATCTGGTTAACTTAAGTGAGAGACTTTTCTAAGACAGGAGTAAACTTTGGGGCTGGGCCTCTTGGAGAGGGACAAGGGGGAAAATCCCAACAGACAAAGCTCTGGGCTCTATCCCAAGCTTCCCTAGAACTGCTCCACTTTAATCTTCTCATATTTTGAAATATTTACTATGTATTGGGGACTTTTCCAAACATCATACACGTGCTAATTTATTTAATCTTTACAACCCTGTGAGGTTGACATTGTTATTATCCTCAAGGTCAAACGGCTAATAAATTGTAGAGCTGGAATTGAGACCAAGGCAATTCTATTCTGAGTGTATGTCCTCAACTGCATGCCACACTCACTCTGAAATTTGCAAGGATCATCTGGAGGCAACGCGGTAGACTCAAGGCATGCACGAATGGCTGTCTACATCACTTTATGGTGTTGCGTATGTTGGACAGCAGACTATGCCCTTTAGCCATGGGATGTGGCACTAGGGTAGCAGTGGGCATGATATTTCCTTCTCCTTGAAATTCTTTTCTTTGGCTGGGGGTGGTGGTTAACACCTGTAATCCCAACACTTCAGGAGACCAAGGCTGGTAGCATTGAGCTCAGGAGTTTGAGACAAGCCCGGGCAACATAACAAGACCTAGTCTCTACTAAGAATAAAAATAAAATCAGCCAGGCATTGAGGTGCACACCTGTAGTGTCCCAGCTATTCAGAAGGCTGAGGTGGGAGGATCCCTTGAGCCTGGAAGATGGATGCTGAAATGAGCTGTGATCATGCCGCTGCACTCCAACCTGGGAGACAGAGCAAGATCCAGTCTCAAAAAAAAAAAAAAAGATTTTTTTGTTAATTCTTGCTCCTGAGCGTTAACTGTGGTGTATTTGGGAAGTAAGAAGAAAAGGAGTGTTCAGAGAGGTTGTTGATAAGCTCATTCTCCAGGAAATTCCTCTAGACTCTTCAGCAGATGTTGCAGTTTGAGTTAGATGGTTAGGTTATGAGATGCCTGATTTCTGCTGTTTATCAGCTTTGAACTTTGTGGGTGATGCTTTTCTCTGAGCTGAATCTTGGTAGGGTATACAAACATTGACTTCCTGAGTATGTAAACC
Source organism: Colobus angolensis palliatus (assembly GCF_000951035.1). Lineage (NCBI taxonomy): Eukaryota > Metazoa > Chordata > Mammalia > Primates > Cercopithecidae > Colobus > Colobus angolensis. The sequence goes on from NW_012115999.1 coordinate 3,501,287, forward strand.
TGGTTAAACTTTTCAAATCAGGAATATAATAATTGAAAAATCTGTTTTACTCTGCTGTAATCACGCATTTCAGGAAATTCAGGAGCCAACAGAGAAAGATATTTCAGAATGGGAACAGATGTCAACCTTTTGCATTTTAAGAGTAGTGACATAAAATGTTCATTTTACTCTGGAAACTAGCCCACAATCGGTGCTCAGTTAATGCTGGAATTAAAAAAATTTAATAGTCACAAACTCAAGTATTTCTGAAGGTTTTGATTGGCCGCTGACTTTAGGGACTATATTGACCATCCCAGCTATTTGCAATAAACAAAAACAAACAATGAAAAATAATCTTAATAACAGTGTCCTCAGATTCCACTTGTCTACTGTTTATTTTTTTCAAGCTTATCATTTGTGGTATATACGACACTCCACAGACCAGTGGCTTGGTATTCAAGGCCCTCACTATTTGATTTGCAACTGGTCTTACATCCGTTTTACATCTATTTAGTTAAAACTGTGTTGCCTGAAAATAACAGAAAATCCCACTGACAGTGGAACAAACAATTAAGGAATGTATTTGTCTCATGCAACAGGAAGTTCAAGGTAGACAATTTAGGGCTAGTATGGCAGCGTGTGTACGCCACCAGCAACCCTGGTTTCTTTTTTTTTTTTTGAGACGGAGTCTCACTTTGAGACTGGAGTGCAGTGGCCAGATCTCCGCTCACTGCAAGCTCCGCCTCCTGGGTTTATGCCATTCTCCTGCCTCAGCCTCCCCAGTAGCTGGGACTACAGGCGCCGCCACCTCGTCCGGCTAGTTTTTTGTATTTTTAGTAGGGACGGGGTTTCACTGTGTTAGCCAGGATGGTCTCGATCTCCTGACCTCGTGATCCGCCCGTCTCGGCCTCCCAAAGTGCTGGGATTACAGGCTTGAGCCACCGCGCCCGGCCCTTGGTTCCTTTTATTCTCCTGCTCTGCCATTCACAGACTATAACTTTCTTCCCAGAAGATGAGATGGCCCCTGCACTTCCAGGCATGGCTTCGGCCTGGCTAAAATAAAGGTGAAGAGTGATGGGTAAAGGGCTTTCTCATAGTGGGGCTTTGGGAAAGAGTGTCCTGGACAAGAACTTCCACGAGATCTCATTGGTCAGAGTACTGTGGAGCCAGGAAGATCCACATATGTTTAGCTGGGACCATTGTCACTCAGAACAAAGTTGGGTTTTCTGTGAAAGGAAGAAGGAAATGGCAGTAGGAATGGTCATTACCAGTGTCTGCTGCACACAGCTGTGCTGCCAAAATAAATGCCTTGTAGTGCCCTGTTCATATCCATGGACCCTGCTTTCACATTTCTGCTTATACTCTTCTTTCATCCTGAAATATTTTCACCTCCATTCTAATATTCTTTCTAATTTCCACAATTTCAAGTTCTCCCTGTCTCTGGGGTACCTTTTTTCTCAGCACCTTTCCTGACATCCTTATTCCAGTGGGTGGGGGTCTCCATCTTCCTGCATTCCCACTGCCCTTTACCATCTGAGAGCCTGAGGCTGTGGTTTCCCTCCAGCCATCCCTACAGTTTGGGTACCACATTCAGCAAAGCAGGGTAGAGGGCTAGTCTTCCCTAGAGAAGCAACCCTTCTCCCACTGTGTTTTGTCCAGGAGAGACACTAAATGAGTGGGGGTAGGTATTTACACATGACAACTAAGACACAAAATAAAAGGAGGCGTTTTTGTTTTCTATTGTTGGGGAGATCCTACTAACTAGTTTGCTTGGGACAGTTCTGATGTATACCTGCTATTCTGGAGAAATTATTAATAGCGCTCCTTTTCACCTTCAGAAGTGTCCCAGTTTAAAAAATAAATTCTGTGTTTATCAATAAATGACCTTATTTTGCAATGGAACTTTCACTCCCATTCCCTGGGGGATGGGTGGGGAGGAGAAGTTTGCCAGTTAAGGGAAACTCTGTCCCTCTGGTTTAAAACACTTTCATCTGGATTAACTCACAGTCAATTAGACATGTACTTGGCTTATTCCAGATCTAAACTCTCTATCAGAGCTGTTTCTTCCCTTTGGTCTCAGGATCTTCTTTTTTCCAAAATGTGTCTGAGAGCAAGTCCCTTGTCCAAGGCACCAATGTCAACCATTTCTGAAACTTGTCTGCTATGCCAACGTTTGGAGTTCACAGCGATATTAAGAGTTTTGGTACTATCCTTTACTTCTTCTCCCATCTATTGCTTTTAATCTTATAGGGAGTTGGGGGTGACATTTGACCTCCTGCTTCTCCCTCATCTTCCTTTGTTTTTGTCTTGTGAGCATCTTCTGTTTCTCCTCCTTTACCTTATAGCTTGTAGGAAACTCTCAATCCCAAGTCCACTAGACTTGAGTTTTGATAGGTAATGGAGAAGTATGCAATGTAGAAAGCCATTTTTTCCTTTCAATGAGGTTTAATTTATTGGTTTTTTAAAAATTTAACAAGGAATATGTGCCTCTAGGCAAAAAGAGGGAACATCATGAACAACGGTGTGTGGGGTGAGAAGGGAAGGAAAAGACAATTCTGTATTTTCCCCAGAGGATGATCCCTGTTACAGATACTTATTGAGTGACTTGATAAACGTGTGACTTCATACAACTTTCCAGAAGCTACCTAATGCCGAAAACCATGAAGGAAGAGTATGTATGTGGTAATACCCTTATACCACAGTGGAATTTGGTGGCTCTACTGGCACTCCTCGTGGACCCTCACCCTTTAAGAGTGGTTCTGGCTGTTTTGGAAACCCAGATCATTTCACTCCTCAGCCAACTCTCTGGGCCTTGCAGTGATTCACTTATAAATGTAGAAAATAGAATTTATTCTGCATCAACAGATAAAGACTGAGCAGTCTAAAGAAAGTTCAATGCATTAAAACTGCTTTAAATCTTCCAGATTATGGCAAAATGACTAGGTAGAGAAAAGAGGAGAGCTCCATTCTCTGTTTCACTGTGGCTAAACTGTGCACTGATTTCTCATTTTATTATTGCCTATAAAATAAGGGCAGTGTTATATGTATGTTTATATTTATGTTATATTTATGTATGTATATATTATGTTATATACATATATGTGTTATATTTATGTATGTATATTTAATTTCCAAGAGAGCTTTAGAAAAATTCTGTAAGACAGCTGTGGAGTCGACGGAAAACACTGAACTTGAAATCTGAGGACCTGGATTTGGATCTTCATCTAACTCCCTATAAAATTGCTTAGTCTTGGTTTCTTCCTCTGTAATAAGGATTATACCTACCTCACAAAATTGCTACAAGAATTAAATGAGATAATGCAATTGGTGATGCATTGTAAAATAATTTATTAGATATGAAAGCATCCAATGTTTTTAAGAGAGAAATTGATCTATGTAGCAAATGTTGAATCCAGACATTGTGAGCAGAAACTGTGAAAGCAGATCTAAGCGTCTAAATTTATAGATATACAATGGTACCTAGCAAGGGGGAATTGTGACAGCATGGAAAGTCATCTTTCCAAGGCTAAAAATGGGCCAGGCATGGTAGCTCATGCCTGTAATTTCAGCACTTTTGGAGGCTGAGGTGGGAGGATCACTAGAGCCCCAGAATTTGAGACCAGCCTGGGCAACACAGGGAGACTCTGTCTCTTCAAAAAATTAAAAACTTAGCCAGGTGTGGTGGCGCATGCCTGTAGTTCCAGCTACTTGAGGGGCTGAGGTGGAAGGACTGCTTGAGCCTGGGAGGTCAAGGCTACAGTGAGCCATGATCATGCCATTGCTCTCCAACCTGAATGACAGAGCTGATTCCGTCTAAAAAAAACCCCCCAAAACCAAACCAAACGAAACAACAACAAAAAAATGGTGAAGAGGCAAAAAGTTGATGACAAAGGTCAGAGGGGGACTCTGTTTTTTTTCCAAGCTCTGGGAAGGCAGTGTCTCCTGGAAAGAATGATGTATTCCTCTCACCAAATTGTAATTAAGGCAAGCAATAAAACAAAGTTCCCTGGTGTTTGCACAGGCTTTTTTTTTTTTTTTTTTTTTTTTCAAGGAGAGCCAGGGAGTCAAACCCTGCGTGTCACACTCCAAAACTTAAAATTGTCTTACTGTCCATGAGGATTAATACTTTTGTTTTCAAAGAGGCTATTGGTCCGTGGAAGAAAGAGAAACTTTCTTTTTGAAAAGAAAACCTCAGTGCTGCAAAGAAAGTTCATGAAGATGGTATATCCATGAAGATCCTTTCTCATCCTAATAATAGCTAAGAACTGTTTCCAAGTGTGGATAGGGTGTCTGATCAATCTGGTGATTCTCTGAAGCTCCCTCTGACTGGGGTCTTGTCTGATGGTAGCTCAGCTTCTTGTATCATTGGCCTTTGAGACTGGGAATCAGATTTCATCTTTTCTTTTTCTTTCTTTCTTTCTTTCTTTCTTTCTTTCTTTCTTTCTTTCTTTCTTTCTTTCTTTCTTTCTTTCTTTCTTTCTTTCTTTCTTTCTTT